>NW_027223337.1:3828420-3868213 GCF_030449975.1 Polyergus mexicanus | reverse complement strand
ACGCGTCGATCTA
Source organism: Polyergus mexicanus (assembly GCF_030449975.1). NCBI lineage: Eukaryota > Metazoa > Arthropoda > Insecta > Hymenoptera > Formicidae > Polyergus > Polyergus mexicanus. The sequence continues at coordinate 3,868,200 of NW_027223337.1, read as the reverse complement.
CTTGTAATTTCCATTAAGCGTAAATATTTTCCACATGTTGCTCTTTAACGTTTAGTTGAATCGTTCCACGACTAAAGCTTTCATGACAGAGTACGTCGAATAATGATTAATGCTGTGTTTCTTTACGAGTTTCTGTACATTTGCGTTGTAAAATTCTTTTCCTCCGTCGGTTTGAAAATTTTTCGGGCATCTTCCATCATCTCGAATTATCTTTGCGATAGTGTCAGCCGTCTCGTTTCCACTATTACTCTTGAGCGGTACAGCCCACGCATACTTGCTCAACACATCGATAACTGTGAGTATGTAGTTGTAACCTTTGTTAAATCGTGCATATGGACACATCTCGACCACGTCCGCCTGCCATAGATCATCGAATCCACGTACTATGACACGTTTACGTGGGAAATTCTTTCTCGCTGGAGCAAGCAATTCTTCCACGAGCAGCTGTTTTTCAGAGATCTTTCGCGGCATATTTGATCGAGGCATAATTCACAATAATGAGGTAATTCTTCCACGTATATTCTTCATATATCTTTCTTCTCCTCCGCTGAATTAGATGTAGTCTGCGCGTGAGTTGCATACCGAAGCATTTTCTGCATTTCATTATTATTTGTAGCGTCTGCATATTTGTCTTGAGTGATTATTTTTTCTCAAGTTTTTCCAATCTATCTTTTAAAAGCTTGACACGTATTTCCACGTATTGTTTGTTTGCTGCATCGGAATCATCTTCCGGTTGCGTCGTATCTTGCGCGACCTTGCGTCAAAGCCGGAGGCTGTCTGACACAGAGCGTTATCGCGGACGTAATTTCTTAATAATCCATTCCATTTATAGTATGAGTTGTTCGGTGTTTCCAACGATAATCCAAATTTATTAATCGATATTTCGATACAAACGATATTGACAGACTGATTCGTTTCGTCGACGCATAATTTAATTTATATAAAGACCAGCTTCGCAAAGTTCCTCGATAATTGATACTATTTCGTTATCGTGGGCATTGTTGCCGGTTTGAGGCGAAACTTCCAGTAATCGCAAGCGATCTACCAACTTGTTGGGATCATTTCATTGCACGTAATCGATCTTATTATCGTTTAATGTCATAACGCGCGGTATGTTTATACCTCTTCAAGCTTTTTTATTGAAGATTAATGGCGCTATTATATTTTTATACTTGTATCCTTTGTTATTTAATACTGGATCACGCATACCATTGTCACGTCTATGCGCATTTGTCGCCAATACTATATTTTTGTATTTAATTTTATCATCATCGGTATATACGTCACCATCGAGCACTCTCTTGAAAATCATCTCGCAGAGGCATGGTGTTCCCACGTATTTTTCACCACCGATAATTATATTGTCATCTGTATCCACATCAAAAATTTTATCATCCATCATCATTCCCTCGTTGCGAAATTTAACACCGTATACATAATCCATATTGTTATCTTTATCTTGACTCAAAATAGGTTCCACGTATTTTTGCCCTAGTGGACCCAAGTATGCGCACAATGTACTTTGACCCTCGGACGTTTGTAATAGATGTTGAACCGACGTCACAAGCGTTTCAGGCGTGGTTTCGAAAATTTCTTCTATAGACGGAGACAGTCTTTTGTGCAATATTTGACTTGGTTGTACATCTTTTATCGGAGTAGAAGTAACCACATTCGATAATTGTTTCATTCGTTTACGTTTTGACTGATTTGGAGTAGAAGTTATTAGCGAATCGTTCAATGATATATTTGATCGTGTTCGCTTTGTTCCATACATTGACTCTTTTTTCTCTTGTCTTCGAGAATAGTCAATGGTTCGATTTTCGCTTCATTAGATACCACATTGATAGTATTTTCGACAAGTTGTTTTAGAGGTTTGATAATTGGTTTAAAGTGCCTCTCCAATGCGATGGCTTCCTCTATTTGACCAGTTTTTAAAGAATGATATTTTTTGCGGATTGATTTGCTCGTTTTTGCAATCTCTCTCGCAATCTTCTCACGATCGCCACTGTCAATCGTCGTCGTCATGTTGCGGTCGAACGAAAAATTTTAGACGTTGTTCAATCGATGTATCAATAGCGACTAATCACTTTACAGTATTGCAAAATCGTTAAATCTTTTTCGATATCGTCCATTAGTCTGTAAACTGTCTTTATCAATCATTACAAATCCATACTTGTGTTGCCAACATTTCTGACAGAATATGCGAAAATTGTCGTAAGACGTGTCAGTATTTACATGATCGTTGTATACATGTTCCAAGTTTGTACCATCTTGTTTAAATAAAATCAGTAAATTTGCATTGTCCTGTATGAGATGCTTGGATATTTTGGCATACGTTTGAAAAAAAGAGAAACAGTCGACGCTCGAGTGTCGACCCATTGCAAAGTACTCTCTTATCGTATCTTGCTTATCGCACGCCACATCGTCAAAGATAAAAATAGAATTCAGAAGCGCTTCGCTCGATGGAATAATGTCACTATTATTAGAGAATGTAAAATAACCAATTTCGTTGATCAGTAATAGCAAAGTTTCCATGTATCGATACTTCGGTTGTTGAAGCGATTTCGACTATACGTACACCGTGTGGACTTTCTATCAAACTTATCAACACATTAGTTTTACCGCAATTCGAAGGACCGCAAATGATACCGCGTATAGTAATCGGCAGCATGTTTCCATGCTTGCGTATTTCTTTCTCGGATGTTACTCATGTTTTATCGTCAAAATTTGTCACTTTGATTATCGTCGCTTGTCGCACGAAACGCATGTTTGCTCTCGCGAATCTCGAATCAGATTTTTGGAAAATGAGTCATCACCCTATTTATAAAGGTGCACCGAATCGAAACCGCTCAATCTCCAAAAATGTTTCTTCTTTCGGTTGACTGCGATATTCTCGAGCTTACCGCCGAGCAGTTACAGATTATCCCCAAGATTGTTTTATTGCGAGACTTTGGTAGTTACGTGGAACCATTACGGGACAAGCTTCCCGAACATATAAGAGCTGACTCAGAGGTTCGACAGTATCGTCGATGCATGCGACATTATAATTTACCGTGGCAGCAAACACATATCGACGGTCCAACACCGTTAATAAAAGATTATGGCAAATGCCAGCAAAAATTATAAGAGATAGCGGTTTGTTAAATCGTGCGATAAACGCATTTCCTATCAAATTACATATTCTAGGCTATCAGTTTTGCGGACCGGGAACTCATTTAGAAACACGATTGGTTGAAGACCATCGGGGTATCAACCCATAGGATGCCGCGTGTCGCGAGCACGACATAGGTTATTCCCGAAGCAATGATCTCGGTCAATGACACGTTGCGGATAATATACTCGCCACGAAAGCGCGAACACGTATTACCGCGAGAGATTTGACTCTTGGCGAAAGAGCGGCCGCTACAGCTGTTTGGGCAGCTATGAAAGCAAAGACAAAATTCGGTATGGGGATGAAAAAAAAAATCATCGATAAAGAAAAAGACTGTGAAAAAACAAATACTTTCTATAGCGAAGCGCGGTGGTATCTTACCAATTTTACCATTATTGGGAGTTCTCGGTTCGTTGGCTGGCGGAGCAGCGGGAATCGCAAAGGCGGTGAACGCTAGCAAGGCGGCGCAACGTCAGCTCGAAAAAATGCAACGTCATAATGGTGCCATGGAAGGTCACGGACTTTATCTCGCTCCATATAAACGTGGACAAGCGTTCTCAACAGCGGCTAAAAAAAAACATCGATATAACGATAAAAATGCCTGCCGGTGTAACAACCAATGTATAATTGGAACAACTTGCAAGACGTATGCGTATACCATATTTTAGAGGCGTTTTCATGCGCAATGATTTACTGATAAACGACGTACGGCGAAATGAGAGCGCTATCGTCAATTTGGATGACGTCGATGGTTCCGGTACTCATTGGGTAGCATATGCAAAGAGAGGAGATCGTGTAGTATATTTCGATAGTTTTGGAAATCTTCGATCGCCCAAGGAATTAGTGCGATATTTTGGACAGAATGTTGCAAATATAGAATACAATCACACGGCCTATCAAAACTACCATATAATCAAAGTATTTGTGGACAATTGTGTCTACGTTTTCTTCAAACGGTTGATGATCGATATGAATTTAAAGCCTGACAATTCACCGTCGCTACTCAGTATTCGTTCGACAGTTTTCCAGTATGTCACTCACACTTACGTTGACTGGCAAGAGTAGCGTTCTTGCTGTAAGCTACTTTCCGGCTATAGATTTAAAAGATGACGATTACGAGCTTGATTTAACGAACTTTGAAACTTATCATACGATATCGAACGTGAATTCTTGGAATAATAAATTTTATTTTGATAACGGTGACAAGAAAATTACGATTCCCGAGGGATCGTACAAATTACACGCTATAAACAAATATCTCCGACGTGCAATTTTACAACATCGACGCGTAGTTGGTTCCAACAATATTATTGATGACGAAGATGTGCAAGAAGAGAATGAAGATGATATTGAAGAACACGGCGAATATCCAATAACGCTTTGCGCTAATCATAATACGCTAAAGAGTGAAATCAAATGTGTCTATAGAATAAATTTTAGCAAACCAGACAACGTTGGATCGTGTTGAGGATCGTTGTTGGGATTCTCGTCGAATCGTATATTACAGCCTCGGAAATGGCACAAATCGGATGTACCGATAAATATTATTAGCGTAAATATTATTCGTATAGAATGCAGCGTAACCACTGGCGCGTATAGCAATGACAAGCGCGTACACACGATACATGAATTTTCACCGAGCGTGCCGCCAGGATATAAGATATCGGAAACGCCAGCACAGGTCATTTATCTACCGACCGTCGCACGGAGCATTACTGATTTAACGATATGCATTGTTGATCAAAAAGGACGCTTGCTCGATTTTCGAGGAGAGGAAATTACTGTAAGATTGCATATACAGCGGCGACATAAATAATAACGTGTGACAAATGAAATACTTGTGTTGAACGAAAGCATGGAGCACGCGAGAGATAATATCTTTACGAGGGTTAATATTTTTGCGAGAAGGCGAGTGGCTGCGGTATCGGGTGACAATAATCAGATATCCGGTTACGCTAAAAAGAAGCTCAGCACGTTGAATCGCTAATTTCTAAAATCATTGGGATTCGTCGTACGAAATACTTGAACAATATGATTGACATCTTGAATATCGAGGCGAGCCGATCTTTGACGATCATATCGTCAAGATTGAGATTCATATGTACAATCCATACGCCAACACAACGCTTGGATATAACGACGAGGGGAGTGGTGCACTTGGACACAGTATAATTGGACACGGTGCAAATGGACACGTTACAAATGGACACGAGATTTTGCACACGGTTCAATTGGACACAGTGCATTTGGACACAGTAATTTTGGATACAGTAGCTTTTGGACACATAAGAAAATACGCATCGTTTACTTGGACACCGCTCAATTGGACACTGTTCATTTGGACACCGTTCGTTTGGACACAGAAAGATGCGCACCGTTCATTTGGACACCGTTCGTTTGGACACCGTTATTTGCCCACCGTTCGTTTGGACACCGTTCATTTGCCCACTGTTCGTTTGGACACCGTTCGTTTGGACACCAAAATTTGATTTAAATTATACGACGTAATCCACACCAAATTTTTGTTTTAAATAAGAAATAGGTTTGGGTTAGGTTATATCTTCCGGAAGTGGAGCCCCCCCGCAGGGGGGGCGGAACCCACTGTATCCATGCATGACATCCAAATATGCGAAAGGCTAAACAAAGTGCTAAAAGCAATGTAAAATTAATGACATCAGTATCAGAGATATATAAGTATGAATATATTTTATTTTGACAGATATTATAACCTTCAAATGTATCTCCTTTTCACGATTTCATATTTTACATAGATTTACCAGTATAAAGTGTTATAAGAATACTGATTATATTTTCCCAAAATGATTTTTATTTCTCTCCATCTGTTACATATTCAAACAAACAGTGCGCATGTTTCTGTGTACAAATGAACGGTGTCCAAACGAACGGTGGGCAAATGAACGGTGTCCAAACGAACGGTGGGCAAATAAACAGTGTCCAATTGAGCGGTGTCCAAGTAAACGATGCGTATTTTCTTATGTGTCCAAAAGCTACTGTATCCAAAATTACTGTGTCCAAATGCACTGTGTCCAATTGAACCGTGTGCACAATCTCGTGTCCATTTGTAACGTGTCCAGTTGCACCGTGTCCAATTGTACTGTGTCCAAGTGAAGGCCACTCAACGACGAGATACGGATACCGATACAACATCAAGATTTGTTGCCCGTTGCCGTGTGAAAGTTTCCTATACGTTGAGGGAAATTTGAAAGTAAATGAAGGGACGAGAGTGGTATTGGGAAACATTTGTGTTGTATTTATGTTTGATGAACTTTGATATGAACTCGACAGTGTGCAGATTGACCGCAACAGAAACGTTGGAATAACTTCCATGATTAAAAACTATATCTCTCTAACAACCAAGAAAGGTAAAATCTTTGGGAATGCTGCGTGTTCAGAAAATATCGCGACTTTTGCGCAATCTCATCACCATCATCTTACTCACTCTAGTCCTTCTCTTTAGTGTTCTTTCTCTCTTCCTTTTCTCTCTCATATGCAACCTCAACCCAATCCGGATGCCGGTCTTATCAATCCAATCAGCATCGCACCACGCTATCAGCCAATCATAATCAAGCTCTCAGGAGCTTTTCCGCGCTCCTGCGTCGATATCGACCCTTCCGGTGATCCTCGAGCATTCCTCGAGTAACGGTCTTTCATAGCGCACGCTGTCTTTGGAAAAATCGACAAAGCTCTCGGAATTTGGTTTGCTATTCGGATCGGATCTAGAAATCAATCTCACGGTGTTCTAAAGAATCTCAGTGAACGTAAGGACATTATCAACCGGCAGTCAATTATCGAATTGAGTGTAAGTGTTAATATTCGCGAGGTGCGGCTCGAACCAACGTACGTGTGCGTGGACTCTAAGCGTTCTTCCCGACACCCCCCGAAACCAGAGACTCCTCTGGTACTTTATCAAACATTTTTGGTCCTTCGAGCCGGATCGGTGGGTGCGGTAACGAACATATCGGTGTGCGGGCTTAGAAATTTGGTTGTGTGCTTTCCACGTGCTAACGGCGAAAGTTCGAGAACGATCCGTGTCGTGCTTTCTCTCTCGCTCTGACTTCCGTCGGGCTCGGTTGCTCGTGCGTGTTCGGCGACGCTCGGGCGGACTCGGGCGCTCGGTAACGGATCTCTGCGACGCGACTAGGCTCTCTCTCTCGCTCCTGTAGCCACGCGGTGCTTTTGACCACATTCCTCGGCTGGAACGCTCTCTCCCCGGCCATCTTGTGAGTCTCGTACGCGGTATACGGACCTCTCCTTCTCACCCTCGGAGACGCACTGCTCATCGGACACTCTCTCTTCAGTGAAGTTAATCAATTAGACATCACCTGACAAAACAAGGCATTACGACACAGCAGCAAACCATCTACGGCCACCGCTCATGTGGCCATTTCACCCCCCTCTTGGAATTCGGAGACCTCTGGATGTGCACTGTGCTCTGGCCCTCATTACATTGTCTCTTGTCCTCGTTTCAGAGATATGGCTCCTCATCTGCGGCGCAACATAATAATCGACCTTCGACTCTGCTTCAATTGCTTGGGCAGGCATAACGCACTCGCCTGTCAAAACTCCAAGAGGTGCAGAGACTGCGGCAACAAGCATCATACTATGATACACATGGATGTTCAACCGCCCCCACGTCGGTCAGCTACACAAGGCAGGGTAACCTCCTCAACCGCAGCCCCACAAACGCCGGCGCTAGCCTCACAAAATGAGAGCACCACATCAGCGGCTTTGGAATGACTCACGCACGCAGTCCTCGCTCCATCTCACTCGGCAGCTCTCACTCGTCCGGCAGTCTTACTCGCTACTTGTTGCGCCATCATCCGATCACCTGGCGGCTCGCCTCACTCGGTCAGGATGCTCATCGATCCCGGATCGGAACTCACCTTTGCTTCTGGACAACTTATCAAAACCCTTCAGCGACAGCAGAGCATAGTTGGCCTCACCTTCAAGGGCTCCAGCTGGTGGATTCATTGTCGGGCGAAACTTTGTTATGAAGGAAGTAGCGATACTGAGAAACGGATTTGTTCTCTGTCACTACTGTTTTGCAAGTCCCGTACCATGGCGTGCACTTACAAAATCTGAGAGATGTCAAGCTTCATGGCTAGTCGGACATCACCATGGACTTCAATGGGAGGATGGAAACGTTCCATACAGCTTCACTAGGCGATTGATTATGAAAGGTGTGATGGGTGCGACGGAAGAGGAAGATAGAGCATCTCCTATCGTGTACGTTAGAGGACACGAAAATCGAGAATGGCTGACCGATATATACTTGACGATGATGCGAGAAAAGATGTTATTATCGAGATCTTGAATGCGGACTATAAAGATATCATTTCGTTAAATAAGCTAGGTATTACTAATACTATGCGCTGTGAAAAACATTTAAAAAGTTGCGCTTTACAAAATGTATTTAAAATATTCAATTGGTGGACGAATCATCATAAGGATTCACCCAAACATTATTTAGAATAAACTATTGTTAAAATATATTTTTATTCTTTTTTATTCTTCCTTTTTTCTTTTTCTTATCCTAGTATGCGAGTATCAAATTTCAGTACGTGACGTTAAATAGCGGCGTCAGCCACTTTATCAGGCTACAGATGTTACGTTTCAGTACATGGACATGGACTTTAAATATTTGAATGGCGTATAAATAATTGTTTTGCCGGTCAATAATCGTTTATAGCCGTTCAAAACCGTTCGATAGCTGTTCGATAGTCGTTCTATAACCGTTCAAAGCCGTTCAAAAGCTGTTGGATAGTCGTTTGATAGCCGTTCAAAAGCCGTTCGATAGTCGTTCGATAGCCGTTCATAGCTGTTCAATAGCTGTTCGGTAGTCGTTCTATAGCTGTTCATAACCGTTCGATAGCCGTTCTAAAACTGTTCGATAACCATTCAATAGCCGTTAAATAGCTGTTCGATAATGGTTCGTGTATGCGAACGCCATCCTTCTTCTACATACGTGCATGCCTCGCGCTGTCCCTCTCCCACACATTGCGGACGCTCTCTCTCCTACACATTGCGGACGCTTCGCGCTATCCCTTTCGCATCTATTCGCGGACGCCTCGTGCTATCCTTCTCCCACACATTGCGGACGCCTCACGCTAGCCCTCTCGCACCTACTCGCGGACGCGTGCGTTCTCTCTTCCCCTCGCCAATCGGTTTTGCCGCGGTCCCCCTCCCCCCTCTCCGCGGGCCCCTCGCCTACCGGTTTCGCCGCGGTCCCCCGCGTGACGTCATACCCCCCGCGGCGGTTTTCCCTCGCCCCTCATCCACCTTCAGAAGACCTGAGTTAAAACTCTTTTAGTATCACTACTAAAATCATTTATTAGTTTTTTATTTTGTATGAAAATTACTTTTCAAGGCAAAATTTTTTAAAATGTTATTTTTTAGAGATAGATGTTAAACTTTTTTTTTGCGTAGAAGTTGAGATTTTTTTATATACTTGGCGTATTTTTTTTACCTTTGTGTGGTTTTTTTTAAGTTGAAAATATCGGAAGAAAAGAAGACATCTTCTTCTTCTCTGATATGGCTGGGAGACTTTCCGAAAGGAATTGTTTATACACCATTGACTAAGTATAGATATTAAATAGGTTAATATATGATAAACTAATATAGGTATTGGATAGGATATTATATGATAAACCAATATAAGCATTATATAGGATAACCTCTTTATTGACAGCCTGTGAAAACCTCTTTTTGGGTCATATGGGAGGATGGGACCCGAGCGGAATCAAATCTGGAATCTTTCGATTACCAGCCTGCGACTCTACGCCCGGCGCCACGCATCGCCCTCATAAAAAAAAATAGAAAACAAACAAAAACCACAAACAAAGATATAAATATGATGAACGACTTACTTTTGTAGTTTGAAGAGCGATAAAAATCAGAAGAAATTTGGTATGCCGCATTAATTACTGATAAGAATATTTCGCATCAAACGGCAAAAGATATTCTCAATTTTTTTCAACCAATAGGAAAAGATCCTAGCGTGTTAAAAAGTATAAGTATGGGTCGAACAAAATGTAAAAATATAATTTCGAATATATTGTGTCTGGTTGAGACGGACCGTGTGGTTGACAGCGTTCAAAATACTAAATTTTCTATTTTTATTGATGAAACGTCTGATATTTGTAATGAAAAATGAATGACGTTTCTTGTATGGTATGTTGATCCTGTTACATTAGACATTCGTACGCAATTAATTAAATTAATTAATATTAATGCAAAAAATAGTAGCGCGCAAAAATTATTTAAGAGGATGCCGGAGCGACGGGCGAACTCCGGATGAACGCCCTCGTCTAAGTGTAATTAAAAGAGTGAGTTTTGATTGTGCACATTACCGATCGGACACGACAATATTTCCCAATCGGACAAAGGCTCGGTCGGACACAGTCCCGATCGGACACAGCCTCGATCGGACACAGACCCAATCGGACACAATTCCGATCGGACACATATGGTTGCAATCGGACACAAGTCCGATCGGATACAGGCTCAATCGGACACAGTTCCGATCGGACACAGTCCTCATCGCAAAGCTAGGTCCATCCTACAATTATTGTATGGATGGGAAAATGTATACGTGGACACAATGGGTTCCGCCTCCCCTACGGAGGGGCTCAACTATCAAAAAACTAGACACGTAGGTTTGCGTTGAACCTCGCTTTGCGTGGAAAGTTGTAAACCTATGTGGAACCTTACTATGCATTAAAAAGTGTATGCGTGCAGGCAGCATGTTCCGCCCCCCCTACGGGGGGCTCCACTTCCGGAAGATATAACCTAACCCAAACCTATATATTTCTAATATACTGTGTCCGATCGAGTCTGTGTCCGATTGGGTCTGTGTCCGATCGAGCCTGTGTCTGATTGCAACCATATGTGTCCAATCGAAATTGTGTCCGATTGGGTCTGTGTCCGAACGAGCCTGTGTCCGATCGGGCCTGTGTCCGATAATGTGCGCAATTGGGACGATCCCAACTAAAAGTGTCGGTATATTACCAACGCTTTATAGTTACATTACCGATATCATTATGTAAAGTAATAGAGTCAAGAGGATATATGCATACTTTGGAAAGAGCAATAAAATATAAGCTTTTCGCATTGTGCTAAATATGTAGAGACAAAAAATATGTTGAATTTCTACTCTATTTCTGTTCTATCGTCTCGTAGAAGCAACGACTTTACATAGATATCTGTTTGTGTCGCATACATATTTTGAATACAAATCTATAATATTGCTCATATATTATCTCTTTTGATTTTATCAAAATGTGTGTATATATATATATATATATATATATATATATATACATATATATATACATACATACATACATACATACATACATACATACATACATACATACATACATACATACATACATACATACATACATACATACATACATACATACATACATACATACATACATACATACATACATACATACATACATACATACATACATACATACATACAATGGCACAATACATATATATGTATTATAATATATAATAACGGTTATATTGCTAATCTTACATAACTATTAAATCGCATCCGATTCAAAATATTGTAAAGCAACCAGCACACGTAAATCGCCTCTGGGATATTTTTTACAATAACCAGCACACGTAAACCGCCTCTGGGATATATTTTTAACCAGAACGCACATGCAAACCGCATCTGGTATGAAATATTTACAACCAGTTCACAAAAAGATCGCTTCTGGGATCAAATATTTCGGCAATATTTAGAGCGCACATGCAAACCGCATCTATTGTAGTATGAAATATTTACAATCAGTTCACGAAAAGATCGCTTCTGGGATCAAATATTTCGGCAATATTTAGAGCGCACATGCAAACCGCATCTGGTATGAAATATGTATTGTAGTAATTCTAAATTCTATTTAAAGATTAATTTTATTATTACAATTTTTTTATACAAATGTCTTTATGTTGTTTTCTATTTAGGAATTGCTTTAAAGATATAATAAAAAAATAAAAAAAGAAACTTGAAATATTACATCTTTATATAATATTACATTATCATACTTATATTTTTGTGTAAACTGCACGGAAAAAAAATTCGATTATATCTAGCGACATATTAGTATATAGTATACATTAAAACAATTCCTTCTAGAATTATGGTATATAAATATACTAACCTTTTGACCCTTATTCTTTCTAAAGAAAGTCTGCGGGCAAAGCGAAGCAAGCGTTTCTCATTACATTTTCGCCCCATTATATAAACACACTATAACTACACAAACACAACACTCGTTTTTTAGATTTGACGCGTTATAACGCGTTATAACGGTTAACCACATTTTGCGGTTGTCTCTCGTTACGCGTATGTACACAACACGCGCGACTGAGTGATTGAGACTGTCTGAGTACTGCCGCGCACTGATATTATCGCATGTGCCTGGCTGTGTGCGTGTGAATAGTACAGTCGACTTATTCCCCAATACGTACATACATATTGTACTTAATACATGCATGCTACAAATATCGCGTAATAATAAAAACAAATGCGCATCTTTATAAACGAATATTCTGTAACCCAATAAAAAGTTATTTTCATATTGATTAAAATTAATTCGATACATAAAAACATTATTTATTAATATTTTACGACGTATCATTTTAATCACAATAATGTAATTAATGCATTTAAATTATTTTCGGATATATAAAATGCGAAATACAGACATTTGATTTTCTATAGTAACATGACATACATATACAGGATGTCCGGCGTCAATCGCATCACCGGTCGTGTGCAGGTAGAGCAGATGAAATCGAGAAGAAAAGTCCTTTACCTTTTTTTCTATAACTTAATAAAAGAGTTATCATTGAGTAAAGTCTGGCCAATCAGCGCCGACGTTTAGCCGGGCGTACGTCAATGAGCCGCGCGCTGTGAAGTGTGCAGCGGCGCACACTATCAGGCGCGCAGTTCACCGACGTGCGCCCGGCTAAAGATCGGCGCTGATTGGCCACACTTTACTCAATAATAACTCTTTTATTAAGTGTTATATAAAAAATTGGTACAGGACTTTTCTTCTCGGTTTCACCTGCTCTACTTGCACATGACCAGTGATGCGGTTGACGCCGGACACCTTATATATATATGTCATGTTACTATAGAAAATCAAATGTCTGTATTTCGCATATTATATATCCGAAAATAATTTAAATGCATTAATTACATTATTGTGATTAAAATGACACGTCGTAAAATATTAATAAATAATGTTTTTATGTATTGAATTAATTTTAATCAATATGAAAATAACTTTATTCGGTTACAGAATATTCGTTTATAAAGATGCGCATTTGTTTTTATTACTACGCGATATTTGTAGCATGCATGTATCTAAGTATGTATGTACGTATCGGGGAATAAGGCGACTGTACTATTCACACGCACACAGCCAGGCACATGCGATAATATCAGTGCGCGGCAGTACTCAGTCTCAGTCTCAGTCTCAGTCGCGCGTGTTGTGTACATACGCGTAACGAGAGATAACCGTAAAAGTGTGCTCAACTGTTATAATGCGTTATAACGCGTCGAATTTAAAAAACGAGTGTTGTGTTTGTGTAGTTATAGTGTGTTCATATAATGGGGCGAAAATGTAATGAGAAACGCTTGCCTCGCTTTGCCCGCAGACTTTCTTTAGAAAGAATAAGGGTCAAAAGGTTAGTATATTTATATACCATAATTCTAGAAGGAATTGTTTTAATGTATACTATATACTAATATGTCGCTAGATATAATTGAATTTTTTTCCCGTGCAGTTTACACAAAAATATAAGTATGATAATGTAATATTATATAAAAATGTAATATTTCAAGTTTCTTTTTTTATTTTTTGATTATATCTTTAAAGCAATTCCTAAATAGAAAACAACATAAAGACATTTGTATAAAAAAATTGTAACATAAAATTAATCTTTAAATATTGTAGAATTTAGAATTACTACAATACATGAACATATACATTATATGTATATGATGCACATAGTATTTAGTACTCATATAGTATTTTTGTTATAAAGAAATGGACAGACATGGGCAAAAAAAAAGAAAGAGAGAGAGGGAGAGAGAGAGAGAGAAAGAGAGAGAGAGAATAGAAATGAGTAAGCGAGGGAATGGCTGTACAACGATATATCGATTAATAATTCACATCAGTCGCTAAATATTAGTGAGCATAAAGTATTGCTATGGAGAAAGATCCAACTATTTCCTTTTTTTTTTACTTTTGGCACTTGTATAAACACTTGCTCATTTACACTCATATCCTCTTTCTCTTTGCCCATTCTTCTCTGTCCGTCTCTTTCTGATCCGAGCATACTATATGTGTGTTATATATTATCTATATGCGATCTTTTCGTGAACTGGTTGTAAATATTTCATACCAGATGCGGTTTGCATGAGCGTTCTGGTTAAAAATATATCCCAGAGACGATTTACGTGTGCTGGTTATTGTAAAAAATATCCCAGAGGCGATTTACATGTGCTGGTTATTGTAAAAAGTATTCCAGAGGCAATTTACGTGTGCTGGTTATCGTAAAAAATATCCCAGAGGCGATTTACGTGTGCTGGTTGCTTTACAATATTTTGAACCGGATGCGATTTAATAGTTATGGAAGATTAGCAATATAACCGTTATTATATATTATAATACATATATATGTATTGTGCCATTGTATGTATGTATGTATGTATGTATCTATGTTTGTATGTATATATATACATATATATATATATATATATATATTCATAAAAGGCACACATATATATATAACAATACATGCACACACACACACATGGCCAAATATTATTCCTCTTGGAAAGATATATGGAAAGACACACACACACACACATACACACACACACACACACACACACACATATATATATATATATATATATATATATATATATATAAGTCCATATAAGTAATGTGTGCAATTGTGTTCAAATATGCAATAAAGGCAGACACGTGTCTATGTTATACTGTTATCTATACGCTTAGATACACTTAGATATGCGTGCGAGGCAATAGAGCAGTAGAAATACACGATGTTGTCCGATTTCAACATAATGAACACAATTCTCTTTCGAATATGCATAAAACATGCAGAAATATTAATATTGGTAACAGCGGTACTAAAATTATTGATATTATCGATAATTTCGGTCGGTATTATCGATAATTTTAGTTACGCTTAGATGAGGGCGCTAACCCGTCGGAGTTCGGCCGTCGCTCCGGCATCCTCTTAATATTAAATTAAAATAAATATATTTTATTATTATTATTACTATTGTTATTATTACTATTAGAAAATGTAAAAGAAGAACGACAATGTAGGATTGAGAGATGTGAATGTAATAAATATTAGTTTTGCCGCGTGAAATTTCAAAGTTAATAAATCTTACTATCATTAAATTTGATATTTGACTTTCTTTAAAAGAAATTTTTTGAACTTATCGATTTTGTATCATTTTATAAATTTATCGCGTACAAAAATATTTTTATTTAACATTTATTAATACAACAAAACAGGATTGGGAAATAACGCGTTACTTGTAACCTCGTTACTATTACAGTTACTTTTTTCGGTAACGGCGTTACAAATTTTGTGACGGAAAAAAATAACTTTGTTACATTTTTCGGTAACGAGCAACGAATTTAACAGTTATTTTTATTGTTACTTTTTTCAAATTTGCTCGGTATAATTTTTATAGGGGGGGGGGGTCCCGTTTGCCTACATTCTCGATTGCCAACAGCTTCGTTTGCCTACAACATTTTGCCGACAGCTTCGATTGCCTACAGAGCGATTGCCTACAAGTATTATTGCGCACATGTAAAAATTAAAAGTACGAACATACGTTTGCACACATGACGTTATTGCGCACATACACATTGCACACATGGAGATTGCACACATGATGTTATTGCGCACATACACATTGCACACATGATATTATTGCACACATAAAATAAAGAAATTGTATTAACGTTTTGCACACATGATTTTATTGCGCACATACAGATTGCACACATAAAATAACAATGGACACCGCACGATTGGATACTGCACTAATGGATTCCGCATAACTGAGCACCGCAATTCCATATGGAACCTCTCTTCGCAATAAAAAACAAACACTTTTTAATGCGAAGAGTGGTTCCACATGGGTTTACAATTTGCTATGCGAAGCGAGGTTTCACATGGGTTTAGAACTTTCCACGTAAAACGAGGTTCAACGCAAACTAATGTGTCTAGTTTTTTGATAGTGAACCCCTCCGCAGGGGGGGGGGAGGGCAGAACATACTGCCACCACGCATATACTGTTTAATGCAAAATGAGGTTCCACATGGGTTTACAACTTTCCACGCGAAGCGAGGTTTCACATGGGTTTACAACTTTCCACGTAAAGCGAGATTCAACGCAAACCAATTTGTCTAGTTTTTTAATAGTGGAACCCCTCGCAGGAGGGGAGGGGACGGAAGATATTTCTTCCACGCATATACTTTTTAATGCAAAGTGAGATTCCATATTGATTTGCGATGCTCAATCATGCGGTGTCTAATCGTGCGGTGTCCAATTATTATTTTATGTATGCAATATGGTCATATGTGCAATCTGTATATGCGCAATAAAATCATGTGTGCGGAACGTTAATACGGTTTCCTTATTTTATGTGTGCAATACGGTCATGTGTGCAATCTGTATGTGCGCAATAAAGTCATGTGTGCAAAACGTTAATTTGATTTTCTTATTTTATGTGTGCAATAATATCATGTGTGCAATGTGTATGTGCGCAATAACATCATGTATGCAATCTGTATGTACGCAATAAAATCATGTGTGCAAAACGTTAATACAATTTCCTTATTTTATTAGGTGTACAACTTTGCTTCCGCCGTTTTCCTATAGATGGCTTTAGTGGTAAGTGTGGTCGAAATAAATAGATCAGTATGGAGCCTTTGTCTGGTTTAATCTTCCTCAATACCTCAAAGTAAAATTAGAAACTCTTCAAAACCCGGCGATTCGTACTGTTATGGGTTATAGGAAATCTATGCCAATTAACGTCATGTTGGCTGAGACTAGGGAGCCTAAGTTGGAAGACAGGTTTAAATTTCTTGGCTGTAATTTTTTGTCCAGGGTGCTGACCCGTAATACAAATCTGTTAACTCCGATCTTGGAGTGTATTCAAACATTTCTGGATTGCCCCACGAATATAGTTAAATTCTCGCCTCCCCTCTTATATAACTGCTTTTTAATTAGCTACCAGCAAGCTCATCTAACTTTTAAATCAGATATTCCGGTGGATTATTTGTATCCTCTTGCATTGAAACAACTTATACCACGGATCTCTTTTTTGGAAGGCAAATTAATTCAGAATGACCCTCACCCCGCCGCAGCTTTCTCTTGCCTTTTTCCTATATCAGATAATGTGAATTACTTTTTTACTGATGGCTCCAAAACTACAAACCTTCCTTTTGCGGGCTTCGCGGTTATCAATGCATCTAATGATATTACTTATCGCTTTCGCACATCGTGCAAAGCCTCGATCTTTTCATGTGAAGCTATGGCAATCATAATAGCGCTTAGAATCGCTTTAAAGAGCCCTCTCAACAACAAAATTTCTATATTCTCTGACTCGAAAAGTGTGTTACAGGCACTACTCCCAGCAAAAGGAATAAGAATACATCACATTTAATATTAACAATACTTGAATTACTTGAAAACTTTTCAAATAGCGACAGGTTAATTTTTTTGTTTTGGATTCCTGCTCATTTAAATATCGACTAATGAGAGAGCGGATCGCGCGGCCAAAGAGGCCGTAACAATCGGAAGGGTTGCCGATTTCCTAATCCCTTCGAGTGATTTATGCGCAATTTGGAAGGAAAACCTATTTTCAGACTTGTTTTCTTGGGCAGAGAATCGCAGTCAATCAACAGGATCACACTATTTTAATCACTTTTTCAAGAAGAATCATAAACCCTGGTTTTATAAACTGGATGTTAAACGTAAAAGCATAGTGTCTATAAATAGACTAAGATATGGTCATACATCTTTAGCGAGTAGCTTGTTCAGACATCATATCATCGATTCTCCGTCATGTGATTGTGGGGAATCTATCCAATCGTCTAATCATATTTTTTGGCAGTGTTCATTATTTGTGAGAGAAAGAGATGTATTACTTTCTAAACTCAAATCCTTACATCATTCTGGTCCATTCTGTATTGAGCAATTTCTACACGTAATGGACCCCAAGTCAATTTATGCATTAGCAGAGTTTATTGATGTCGCTTCGATTAGAATATGATCGTTGTTTATGAATTGAAAATAGATTATCACTCAGCCTGTCTCTGTCGTGATGCCGTCCTCGTCTCTAGCGTTCAATTCTTTTATATATATGTACATTAATGCCTTACCAGGTATTAAACAGTTTTCGTACCTGACTATATTGTATAATTCGTACAGGTAACGGTCTGTTAGTACTAATTACTTAAGGTAGATATTATTGAAATAATTACTATTTAGCATAATTAAATATATTATGTAAGATTTTACTACTGTAATTCTTACCTCGTACTTTGTACTCTATCTTTTATTTCAATCTCAGCTCCAAGGCTAATCTGCTCTTTATTTTCTTAAATTATTTACTATAGTTTAGTTTAAATCTGTATTATTATTTTCTCACCGCTTTCTTCGATAACTTTATGTTAAACCGCTATTAGATATATGATCCAATTACTAAATCAACCTATATTTCAATTAGTCTAATATGTTTCTATCTTGGCTGACTGACTGTTTGATTGATTGATTGATTGACTGACTGACTGAATGTTTGGTTTGTTAGTTACCTAATGAATAGGTTAATTGATTGGCTGATTAATTTAATTTAATTTAATTTGATTTAATTTAATTTAATTTAATTTGATCCAATTTGACTTAATTTAATTTAATTTAATTTAAGGGGATCCAATATTACCGACAAAACGCGAATATTCTTTATTTTGCAAAATCTTTTTGTTGATTATAGATATCAACAAATCCTTTTCCACAATTAAGGTACACATAATAACGGAGTGCGGAGTTTAACATTTCATATGAAAAGTTAAAAAAAATGAGAAAATTACAGTTTTGCTATCGGCTTCTGCGTCAACATTTACTTAATATAACAAATTTGTAATCTACACGTGCCTAATCAGTAAACTCCGCACTCGGCATTTCATCAAAGAGTATAAGTGAACTTAGAGAAGTGAGTTTAGAAGCTTTATAAAAAAGATTTTGCAAAATAAAATTTTCGTGCATATGTGTGTGTGCGAGATGGAGGCTCAAGAGTAAAACAGAGCAGTAGATTAGTTGCGTGATGTCGCGATAGACGGAGCTGCAATCTTATATGACAAGGACAAACATAATCGTACCATCTTTGTTTCTTTCATGCGTATGAGAGTAATATACATGTACACACTAACATTATTGCAGTATCTTTTCTCTCTCGATCATACGCTCTGTCTCTTTCTAATCGCTCGCTCGCTATCTATTATGTATCGCGAATCGCTTAGCTTCATGCTTCTCGCATATTCACTTACGCGTTCACTCGCCCTTCTCTCTCTCTCTCTCTTTCAGCTCGTTCATTATTATATTCTTTTATTCATTTATTCCCATTATTATATTTTTTTATTTGCTCAACTTTTATTCTTTTTATTCTCGTCTCCCTACATGATCAATTTATTTATTTATTTTTGTTTTATAAAGCATAAATGAGATACACAACAATAAGTTATTTTCTTTTTCTATTTAACTATAATTAAATACAACACATGTACATACAAAAATACACATAATTAACTACTTTTTCTATTTATAATACACAATATCTCATTTATATTCTATAAAATAAAGATGAATAAATTAATGATTAAACTAATAATTATTATTATATTGGAAGACGAGAATAAAAAGAATAAAAATTAAACAAATAAAAGAATATAATAATGAGAATGAATAAATACAATAAAGAACAAGCAGAAAAAGAGGAAGAGAGAGAGAGAAAGAGAAAGAGAGGGAAAGACAGAGAAAGAAACAAAAAGAAAGACAGAGAGAGAAAGAAACAAGGAATTTAAATAAATTAAATATATTTAAAAAAAAACTTTATTTAAAAATTTGGTTTATACATAGTGTGTGTGCGTGCGGGCGTGCGTGCGTGTGTGTGTGTGTGTGTGAACTTAATATAAAACTTATACTAAAATTAATATAAAACAAAATTAATAAACTTAAAATTAATAAAAATTAATAAACTTAAAATTTATATAAAATTTATTTATACTATATATAAACTTATTTATACTAAAATTTATCATAATAAAATTAAAATAAAATAGAAAAAAAATGCAAAAACTAAAAAAAT
Source organism: Polyergus mexicanus (assembly GCF_030449975.1). Lineage (NCBI taxonomy): Eukaryota > Metazoa > Arthropoda > Insecta > Hymenoptera > Formicidae > Polyergus > Polyergus mexicanus. Next base: position 3,847,579 of record NW_027223337.1, on the reverse strand, counting down.
GTCTGGATGGTGCGGTTGGGGCACGTATCCGGATGGTCCGGACGATGCCGGCACATATCCGGGTGGTGCGGACGATGCGAGCACATATCCGGGTGGTGCGGACGACGCGGGCACATATCCGGGTGGTGCGGACAATGCGGGCACCTATCCGGGTGGTGCGGACGATGCGGGCACATATCCGGGTGGTGCGGACGATGCGGGCACATATCCGGGTGGTGCGGACGATGCGGGCACATATCCGTATGGTACGGACAATGCGGGCACATATCCGTATGGTACGGACGATGCGGGTATATATCCGGGTGGTGCGGACGACGCGGGCACATATCCGAGTGGTGCGGACGATGCGGGCACATATCTGGGTAGTGCGGATGAGGCGGCCATGTATCTGGATGGTGCGGAAGATGCGGGCAAATAACGCCGCATTTTATTATATTTTTTTTTGTTTTTATTCATAGCCCGCCTCACTGCTTCATTGATACGCTGAAAAAAATATTAAAATATTAATATTTCTACATGCATATATAACTACGGACATACATATCAATTTGTACACATATATTGATAATTCATTATATTATAATTACATACATCAATATATATATATATATATATATATATATATTGTGACGTGACGTTTTTGGGACGTCCGTCACAAGGACCGAATGGCCCGATCGGGGGCGGTTTTTCGGGGGCCTGCATCTTCCTAATTTAGGGAGAGAGCGGCCCGATGGTCAGATCAGCGGGATCTGACTTTCGGTTAGAAAAATCGAAAATGTAAGCTCGAGATGAGCCCGCGAATTGGTTGTCGGCACGAGGTCGAGCGGCGGGATCCCATCCGGCGGAAGGAGAGGAGGAGAGAAGAGCGGGAGTCCAGGACACCAAGGACACAGGAGACGTCAGGTCGTATTTGTTAACTATTAAAAGACACTTTTGGTGGCTAGTAAACATCGCTGCCGGTAATGTATATTTCTTACGGCAGGGAAGGAGAGCGGAGGGCCGGAATAATCCGGCCAAAGGGGAGGCCACTCCACCCGCACGAAGCGAGGGAGTCCCAAGGACGGGGCGACGAGCGGACTCTCAATCCGGAACCTATTCCATCAAATAGGGAAGAGAGCCGATCGGGCGCAGCCGTAAGCCCGCACCTTTAAGCCGAACAAGAAAATCTGGGAAACTCCGGGGCGATGAACCCACCAACACGGCCGTGATGACAACAAGGATCGCGAGGACCGCAGGACGGCCCTGCGTAACGCGAAAGCGCCACAAGTGACGCGATAGCGATTTATCGCGCCGACGTGTCTCCTGCAGGACTCTCGCTCGGCACTGTTCGGCGAGCTGTACGTGAGGACGCAGGTTTTCCGAGGAGCGAGCGGACCTTAAACCGATTAACGGAAGCTCGGAAAACTTCCTGCCGGTGGGACGAGCGTCGTCGATCCGATTTTGTTGCCGAATAATTGTAGGTAATTAATTCGGATGAGTCGCGCCCTTGATAGTTGTCGAGCCACGCGTTTTGGTGGATTAATTTGGTGAATATTTTTGGTAGATTAAGTCGCACGGCCGACGGGCCCATGTCGCTCATCCGAATTAGGTAAAATAGGCTCTCTCTCTATTCACTTCGCCGCCGCCGACAGTCATTAGTGTTATTTTCGCGTTTGTCTGTATAATATGTTGTGAATTATCGGGATTTTTGCGTTCACGCGATCGATATTCCGACGCGCGCAGAGTATTGCGCCGCGCGACTCGTACACCACAGTCGTTGTCGATAGTTTCCGTATTGTTTCTGTGTATTGTTAGCGCGTGTTTCGTGAGTATTGTAAGAAATTGGAGTCAGGAGGAAGCGAAATCCTCAAAAGTCGTACAAGAAATCTATCGGGTGTCCGCTATTAGTTTCCGCGAGTCATGCGAGTTAGATATTCGGTATTTCAACGGAAAGGTCACCGTCATTGTTATTGAGACGTATATCGGCTTACCGCGAGCCGGACCAACAGATCGATTTGAGTCGTGCAACCTAGTATTTTCTATTATGTCGAAGCGGATTCACGAGCGTGCGTAAAGTAGTTACCGGCGTATTCGAGAGATTTCTTTAGTTGTCGCGGCCTAATTAAGTCTCGTACGGCGGAAATCCTCGCGGCCGAAAAGTCGAGTTAAAGCGCGTAAGACGCCCGGTAATTTGATACTGTTGCGCACGGTCGTGCCGATCTCCGCGGAAATAATATATCTTATTCGCCTGTAAAATAATTACTGTCATCTAAGGCTATTATTCATACGAACGGCTCTATACTCTTGTTTCTTTCGTTTTAAATATATTATTGTTATCTTTGTTTTAACCGTCCGAATGCTCATTTTGGCTCCCGTGTTCTCGACTCTCAAGATTTCTCCCGTCTTCCCCCGAATCCCCCCCTCTACCATTTCGGGTATACTGAATAGCCGTGGAATTTTGCCGTCGCGTTAATTATCGGTCGCGCGATTATCTTTTGGTGTTGCGTTTTTTTCGTGAATGGTGCGGCCTGCCGTACCTGGCGCCCAACTTGGTTTATTTTGCGATTCCGGGAATTTTGTGGATCGCGAGATCGATATTCGAAATACGCGCTGAAGGTGTACCGTGGGCATCGGAGAATCGCCCGCCGAATAAATAATTATTAATTAAATAATTTTAAAAGAAATATACGGTTACAATATATATATATATATATATATATATATATATATATATATGTAATTATAATATAATGAATTATCAATATATGTGTACAAGTAATCGATGTCAATATTATATATATATGTATATATATATATATATATATATATATATATATATATATATATATAATATTGACATTGATTGATGCAATCAAATACATGTGTATATGAATGCGAGTATATATCTGATATGATGCTAATAATGACGGCAATAATTAATCCGATAATACTGTTGTAAATCTTTTTCTTGGTTAGCTGCTACATAAAGGTAAATTTTTTGTCTTGTTTTTAATTAATTGCGTACATGTATACATGTATGTAACTATGCAAAAACAACACAACAAATTTGTCTTTATGTAGCGGCTAATCAAGAAAAAGATTTACAACAGTATTAATTATTGCAGTCATTATTACTATCACATCAGATACATACTCGTATTTATATACATACCCAGTAAGCAATTTGATAACAAATTGTTGCCAAATTGGCATCAAATTCGCTCAAAACTTGGTAACAAATCCAGTGCCATCTGTGTCCGCATTAAGCTTGTGTTTTGGTGACAAAGCTTGTTGACATAACCTGACAGCAAATTGACGGCAAAAACCGAGCAAAGCTTGACATGATTTGACGCCAAATTGATGGCAAAAATCGACCAAGATCTGCGCAAGACAATCTGATAGAAGATTGTCAGCAAAAACCGAACAAATTCTGCAGCTTTTGGCCATTCATATAAAAGTATATATTTAAATAGATTTAAAGCCTTAACCCTAAGTAACAAAATGATGATAAGTTTTGGTCATAAAATGACCATTAGATAATTAGACATTATATAAAATCATATATTAATATGTTAAAACATATAAGTAAATTCAAATAACTTAATTTATAAAATTAAAGATCTTTCTGGACAGAAATTGTTTTGAATAAGTGAAAACCGAACAATTATCTGTCCGATTTGCCAAAAATCAATTCAATATCTGAATTTCCTATATAAGAATTATGTCAAAAATTGAACTGATAGAAATATATATATTATAATATTATTAGCATTTTGTAGGCTTTATATACACTCATGACAAGAATTTGAATACGGGTATAGATAATGAATAACGCGCCGCATAGCGATAAGCGACTGAACTATTTTATAATACTTTGTAATAAGCTGCAGATTTTGTTCGGTTTTTGCTGCCAATTTGCCATCAGATTGCGCACTCCAGATCCTGCTCAGTTTTTGCCGACAATCTGATGTCAGTCATGTCAGCAAGCTTTGCTCGGTTTCTGCCGCCAATTTGCTGTGTAGTTATGTTAGCAAGCTCTGCTTGATTCTTGCCGGCAATCTGCCAGCTTAATCGGTAATAACAACTCTTGTACCAAATTTGTAGCCTTTTTGCTGACAATAATTTGTAGCAAGCACTTGGCAATATCTGTTAGAACAGACCTGGCTGACTGGGTATGTATTTGATCGTGTCGATGTCAATATTATATATACATATATTTTTTGCCTAATTTTAACTAACCTTCCTTTCGAAGAGGGGGAAGGAATAGAAGAGAGATGGAAAGGGAAATAGAGTGGGAAGAAATAAATAAGATTATGAGCAATTTAAAGTTAAACAAAGCTATGGGGTAGATAATATACCAAATGAAGTATGGAGATACGGGGGAGAAGATATAAGAAAATGGGTATGGGAAACGTGTAACAAGGTATGGAGAGGAGAGGGATGGCCAGAGGGATGGAAGGAAGGGATAATAGCACCGATTGTGAAAAAAGGAGAAGGAGATAAAGTCACGGATTATAGAGGAGTGACGCTTATGTCAACGCTGTATAAAATATACACATCGATTCTGGCAGAAAGGTTAAGAGAGGAAGTAGAAGAGAAAGGTATAATACCAGAGAATCAGACAGGATTTAGAAAGGGAAGAGGGGTGATGGACAATATATATGTATTGAATTATCTGGCGCAAAGACAGATTAGCAGGGAGAAAAAGAAATTAATAAGTGTGTTTATAGACTTGAAAGCGGCTTTTGACTCAGTAGACAGGGGAGTGCTGGTAACAGCCTTAAGGGAAAGAGGGGTTAGAGAGGGACTGATAGAAAGGATAGAAGAGGTGATAGGGGAGACAGAGTAGAGTGAGGATAGGAGAGGAAATAAGCGAAGAATTCTGGACGGATAGAGGAGTGAGACAGGGTTGCCCATTAAGTCCGATGTTATATAACATAGTAATAGCAGATATGGAGGAGGAAATTGCCAGGGGAATTTGGGGTGGAGTTAAGTTGGGAGAGGGGAAGATATTCTCCATGGCATATGCAGACGATATAGTGCTGTTAGCGGAAGAGGAAGATGAGATTAGGGCAATGTTAGCAAGGACGGAAAGATATATTGACAATAAGAGACTGGAGGTGAACGTATTGAAAACAAAGGTCATGGTATTTAGAAAGGGAGGGGGTAGGAGAAAAAGAGTAAAGTGGATGTGGAAAGGGAAGAGGATAGAGGAGGTTAAAGAAATAAAGTATTTAGGATACGTGTTTCAAGCAAATGGTAGACAGGAAGGGCATGTAAAAGACAGGGTAAGGAAGGCGGTGGGAATTATGGGGCAAGTAGGGAAGAGAAAATTTGGAAAAGATATAGGGAAGAGGATCTGGCTTTTTGATGCATTAGTTTGGTCGGTGTTAAGTTATGGAGCGGAGGTATGGGGCTGGAAGGAGAGGGATAGAGTAGAGAAGGTAGAAGAAAGATTCTTAAAGTGGTTACTAGGAGTAGACAGGAGAACACCAGGATACATGGTAAGGGAGGAATTAAAAAGAGATAAACTTAGAAGTAGGGCGGCAAGAAGAGCATGGAATTTCGAAAAAAGACTAGAAGAAGGGAAAGGAGGGGGTTTAGCGAAGGAGTGTTTGAAAGAAGTCAAGAAAAGATCAGAAAAGGATAGAGGAGTGTCAGAATGGGAGAAGGAAAGAGAGAGATATTTCAGGGAAAAAGGGCTAGAGGAATTGGCATGGAATAGAGAGGGAGAGGGAGGGATGATAGAGTATGAGGAAGTGGAAAGGAAAGACAAGGAGTTACAGAGGGAGGAGAGAAAAGAAAGAATAGAGGAGTCGAGGTTTAATAGATGGTACAAGAGAATAAAGAGTGAGGGAATACCAAAGTATTTGAAAAAGGGTTGGTCGGAGAGGAGGTGGGGAAGGATGACAAGATTTAGGCTAGGTAATGAAATGAGGGAAAGTAGGTATTGGGAAAGTGAAGAGAAAAAAGTATGTAGGGTGTGTAATAGAGAGAGAGACATGGGAACATGTATGGGAGGGATGCGGGAGAGGAGAAGGAGAGGGGGAGGAAAGCTGGCAAGAGGCGGTGGAAAGAATATTAGGAGAGGAAGGGGAGGGGGAAGAATGGATGAAGGAAGTATTGAGGAGAAGGGAGGATAAGGCAGAGGGGAGGGAAGGGGAGGAAGAGAGAGTGAAAGAATGAGAGAGAGTGAATGAGAAAGGAAGGAAAGAGGAGAGAAGGTGAAGTAAAGGACTAAAAACCGGAAGCGGAGGTCCAAAATAGATTAAGAAGGGTTAGGAATTTAGCGTGTGTGTGTGTATAGGCAGGAAGGAAAGATAGAATAAGGATAGCATAAGTTAGTTTAAGTAGTTTAAGTAGTATAAGTTAGATTAAGGAAATGTATGTGATACGCTAAGGGATGTAAATATTTGTAACCCCTTTGGGGAACAATAAAGATATTCTAATCTAAAAAAAAAACTAACCTTCCTTTCCTTGCGCTCCCTTTCGGAGAGGAATTGTCTTCTTTGGAACGGCGACGTCGCCGTCGCCGTCGCCGTCCTGGCCCCGGCCGCCCTATGGTCCGGCAGGCTAGTCGTACTTCGGGCGGAAAACAAAAAAAAATATATTATTATAATAAAGAAAATAAATAGTATATTCTCTCTTTACTTTGTGTCTCTTTATGTTTTATTTACAGAAGAATAAAAGAGAATATATAAGAGAAAAAGGAGAAAAAAAATATAGAAAAAGAATGTTTACATTATCAGTTTACATTATTGTAATTTATGTAGCGTTATATATGTATACGATACACAAATTTCAATAATATATAACTCTAATAATGTTAATTAAATATATTTATAATAAGATAAAGTATTGTACTTACTTTGTCTCAGCTTTGTCGGCTTCATCTTCGTACAGTGGACGGTGCACGGTGGACGATCTCAAGACAAATGATAATGTTCGGGCCGATTCCGAACACGTTCGCCGTTGCCACATGGCACAGTATCCAGAGAGAGAGAGAGAGAGAGAGAGAGAGAGAGAGAGAGAGAGAGAGAGAGAGAGAGAGGGGGAGAGAGAGAGAGAGCTAAATTAATTTTATACATAAAAACATTATTTATATTTTACGAAAACATTATATAAAATTAATTATATGGATTATTCTGTATAATAATTGTATTATCTTTGTATATTACACATTATATGCTATATAAAAGGTGTCCCTTAAAATTTCGAAATTTAAATTTTGCAATAGAATTATTCTGGAAATATTAAATAACATAAATTTTTATCAATTTATTTTTAACTAGTATTTTCTAAAATGTAATAGCTTTCACTTTACAACTTACGATTTAGATTATCGCCTGTGATTCATGCGTCTAATAATTGATAACCGAGCATTTCACTTATTCTATATACAATAATTAATTGATAAATTACCAAATTTTAATATCAATCTTGTTACTAATAAAATACTAATAACATATAAATATTATATACTTTCATTTTTATATGAAGTTCCCAACTTTTTATTATCATCTTTTTAATATCAACATATCAAAAACAAAAATAAAATAATTAATTAATCAATTAAATGCCGAAATTATTTTGTAATATGCTGATAACGCGTGTGTATTTATATATATATTTGTGAATTTATATATAAAGATGGAAATATACGTATATATATATATATATATATATATATATATATATATATATATATATATATATATACAGGGTGTTTCAGAACAACCTTCCATCCTTAAAATGACGTATTCCTGATACGATTCTAAGACGATTTTTCCTTTACCAAAATTTGAATTGAAGCGTAATTTTTGAGTTATAAACAAAAATAGATAGCAAATCACGCGTCGAGTACAGAAGGCAGCCAGGAGCGGCGCAACGCGCCGCAGCTGACCGTCCGACGTGTGACTACCACGCATGAGTCGCTAACTATTTTATTTTATAACAAAATTATGCTTTAAATAAAATTTTGGTAAAGAAGAAAATGTCTTAGAATTACGCCAGGAATATGTATTAAAAATAACGTCACTTTAGCGAAAGTTGTTCCGGATCGCCGCTCGTCGGATGCTGCGATCAGCTGATTGCTACACGCGCTGTGTGTATGGTGGAATGTGTGCGTAAAAGGAAGGGAGACACACATAGAGAGAGAGAGAGAGAGAGAGAGAGAGAGAGAGAGAGAGAGAGAGAGAGAGAGAGAGAGAGAGAGAGAGAGAGAGAGAGAGAGAGTGAGAGGAAGAGGAAAAGAAGGAAGGAATTAGGGAGAGACGTTTATGCATACGCACGCACGTACACATACACTTTTTTTCTCGCTTTCTTTCTCTCTTTTACACAACGCTTATACACTCTCTCATTCGGTCACTCATTCACACACTCACTCACTCACCTGCTCACTCACAGCGTAGCGAATCTTCATACTACGTATTATCGTTAACTACTGCACGTTTATTATTTAGCGACGGACCGCGGAGACTGCGCGATCACATTGTTACGTTGCCTAGCGATGCGAGAAACGCGACATGTACCGTGCAAGTGGCGACGTGCCTGTGACGCGTGGCGCGTGATTGACGCGAGATAAGACGAACGATCTTCTAAAACCTTCGCATTACAAATGCGGTACAAAACATGAAACCTATAATGACGTACTTAAAAAAATTACTTATTTATAAAAATTATAACTATTTCTAAATAATTATTATTTTGAAATCGTCTTATCTCGCGTCAATCACGCGCCACGCGCCACACGCACGTCGCAACTTGCACGGTACATGTCGCGTTTCTCGCATCGCTGGGCAACGTAACAATGTGATCGCGCAGTCTTCGCGGTCCGTCGCTAAATAATAATCGTGCAGCAGTTAACGATAATACGTAGTATGAAGATTCGCTACGCTGTGAGTAAGCAGGTGAGTGAGTGAGTTTGTGAATGAGTGACCGAATGAGTGACCGAATGAGAGAGTGTATAAGTGTTGTGTAAAAGAGAGAAAGAGGGCGAGAAAAAAAGTATGCGTACGTGCGTGCGTCTGTATAAACGTCTCTCCCTCATTCCCTCCTTCCGTTCCTCATCCTATCTGTCTCTTCCTTCCTTTTACGCACACACTCCACCATACACACATCGCGTGTAGCAATCACCCACACGGAACAAAAACCTCTAATGGAAGTCAAGTAGACGTTCATCATGGAGATTCAAAACCTCTATTAGACGTCCATGTAATCTCCTATAGACATCTATTAGACATCCACAGTTCCGCATTTCTTACTTCCATTCAACATCCATTAGACGTCTTCATAGATGTAACATGAACGTTATATGGTGTAATAATAGATATTTTGTGGAACTTTGATGGATAAATAATAGACATTAACTAGAGGTTATATAGATTCATTATGGATGCTTTTTCCACAAAAATTAAAAACTAAACTATCATTCATAAATTGTTGAATTTATATTATTTACTCATTTTTATGTGTGTACTAATTGTACCAAATACAAGAAATATATTTCGTTAAATCAAAAATATATTAATTGTTTTTAATACAATTATTTACGCAAACAGAAAAATGAATAAATAATACATATCCAACAATCCCTACAAAAATTTTTTTTTTTAGTTATTGCCTGTAAATGTATTGTATATAATTTTTTATAGAAAAGAAAAATATTTTTTCGATTTTATTGATAAATTTGAATTAAGTTATAATTGTATATATTATCATATATAACCGATATGAAATAAAATTGCAAATATTTTTAACGGTACAATTAATAAATTAAGATTTCGCACTTTTTCGATCAGTCGGTTCTATTTTCATCTTAATAGTAAAAGGAAGATAATTGTAAACACACAAAAATGAAAAAATTGTGAAAAACCTTTTTCTATTTATTGTAAAACCAATAACAAATACAAATCATATAAATAAGAAATATTTTGCAGTAATTGATGATAACACACGAATCTGTGTCAATAAAAATTTCATAAAATAAAAATTTTTATTAACATATGCCACAGATGCATATGTTCGATTATTATATGCAATCTTAATATATTTATAATGCGCGTAACTCGAAAAACTATATAACTTTTATTATTAATTAAAATGTGGATATAAATTGTCCATGCACATCTGAAACATATGTAAAATCTATTATAATAGGCTTATTTTTAGACAGTAAGCGAATTGACCAATCATAATCGAGATTCACTAGGGTTATTTCGAGAGTACTCAATTGTGATTGATCAATTTGTTTACCGTCTAAATCTTACTGTTTTTATATTTTTCTAATGGCTCTCAATACTGAAAATTTATAATTTACATAACATATACTATTGATATTCAATATTAGCAGTGAATATCAAAACCCAGTCCATTCTACTTAAAGCCAATGGCTTTTACAGAAACATAAGCAATAGTAGTGTACAAATAGTGTCGGAAATAATCTATAATTAAAGAGCCATGCAAATTTAATTTCAATATACAGTGATGAGCGTGAATGGTGAGTATAGATACATATAAAAATCTAAACATATAAAAAATAAACATTATTCTGAATACGAGTTTAGAAAATTGTGTGTTAAAACAATAATATATTTCTCCCCTTCTTATCTTTTCGCTATATCTATTCATATCTTGTATTAATTTTTTTTTTTTTTTTAGGAAGTCTCAGACTTGCGATATAATAAGCTATTGGAAACTTGCACATCGCATTTCATCAGTGACTGTTTCATAAAAAGAGCTGAAAACGAACTTACGTACATTATTGCAAGTGAAAATAACTGCGAAATATGCAAATAATTCTATAACACAACGTACAATAGAATTTGTATGTAATATGTTGCCAGTAATGATTAAAATAATTAATATTTCATACCTTTTGACATTATTAATATACCTTTCCAGTTCTTTATTCTGATAAATTAGAAACGTTGCCTTCGCATCTATGGGTCCGCTTCTTCTCATTTTCATGTCTCGCTTTTGAATGTCGAAACCACTCCATAACCCTTCGTTGTATTTTGCCCTGATCGGAATCTGGGATATTGTGAAGTATGGATCCTAAAAATATTTTCATTATTTTAATTTTTTCTTCTATACTAATTGATTGATGACTATAGTAATTCATAGTGTATTATCTTTGTTTAATAATTATTTCTAAGTTATACAATGTAAAAATGGAAATAAAATTTAATTCATCAAAAACTTTTTAAATTTGATTAAAGTAATAATCATAAATATATCTATATATGATACAGAATGTTCCATGGCAAGTTATTGAAACTAATTAGCTGTCATTTTTACACGCATATAGAGAGGAAAAAAAATAAAATATCTTCTAACAGAAGATATTTTGCAGTTGTATTTACATATAAACAAACTTACTGAAAATAACTTTCATTAGTTCCAATTTATGCAGTGGCTCTTTTCCGCGTCGGCCTTCCCAGTTATATTTCTCCGCCAATTTATTTGAGAATGTTTTATACAACGTTCTCTTTACGGCATCATCGACGCATGTTCCTCCGATAGATTTGATATATACGCGCTATAAGGTAAGAGTAAAAGTAATATATTATTAGATTAAATAAAGTAATGTCTTTTTCTTAACAATCTTCAATCATTTTCTATAGCAATTTTAAGTGATTAATATCTCTGATAATATCTAATAAATAATTAATAATAATTTTAAATGATTAATACATCTCATGAAATGTGATAATCTTATAAGTAAAAAAAACCAGCTTTTTACGCTTAATTATTTTAATTGGGATTATTTATATGTATAAAATTAAAATAGGGATTAAAATTTCTGAAAAGGACATACAATGTTTTTACTGTGGAAAAGTTTACCTAAGATTGATTATATAATGTACTTATAAAAGATTTGATAATAATTGTGAAATACATATATATATATATATATATATATATATATATATATGACTATTATATTGTATATAAATTTATATGCGTTAACTTACTATTTCAGTGTTATGTTGGGAATCTGAAACTTTCAAAATCTCCTCAACTTCCGCTAATTGGGCTACAGTTTGCAACGGAAACCGATTTTCAGCGTCACCAAAAGAAAATTTCGTACTTGCACATTCTGTGCTTTTATTAGTTCTTTCAACTAAAATATCTAATAAGCTCAATGCTTGTCTCATATCATATTTTATAGTCACTATTTCTCTTGTTAATCTCTTGAAATGATCCACTGTAAATAGCATTTATTATTAATAAACGGTTATATATATACCCAGATAGCAATTTGTTAACAAATTGTCGCCAAATTGGCATCAAATTCGCTCAAAACTTGGTAACAAATCCAGTGCCATCTGTGTCCGCATTAAGCTTGTGTTTTGGTGACAAAGCTTGTTGACATAACCTGACAGCAAATTGACGGCAAAAACCGAGCAAAGCTTGACATGATTTGACGCCAAATTGATGGCAAAAATCGACCAAGATCTGCGCAAGACAATCTGATAGCAGATTGTCAGCAAAAACCGAACAAATTCTGCAGCTTTTGGCCATTCATATAAAAGTATATATTTAAATAGATTTAAAGCCTTAACCCTAAGTAACAAAATGATGATAAGTTTTGGTCATAAAATGACCATTAGATAATTAGACATTATATAAAATTATATATTAATATGTTAAAACATATAAGTAAATTCAAATAACTTAATTTATAAAATTAAGGATCTTTTTGGACAGAAATTGTTTTGAATAAGTGAAAATCGAACAATTATCTGTCCGATTTGCCAAAAATCAATTCAATATCTGAATTTCCTGTATAAGAATTATGTCAAAAATTGAACTGATAGAAATATATATATTATAATATTATTAGCATTTTGTAGGCTTTATATACACTCATGACAAGAATTTGAATACGGGTATAGATAATGAATAACGCGCCGCATAGCGATAAGCGACTGAACTATTTTATAATACTTTGTAATAAGCTGCAGATTTTGTTCGGTTTTTGCTGCCAATTTGCCATCAAATTGCGCACTCTAGATCCTGCTCAGTTTTTGCCGACAATCTGATGTCAGTCATGTCAGCAAGCTTTGCTCGGTTTCTGCTGCCAATTTGCTGTGTAGTTATGTTAGCAAGCTTTGCTTGATTTTTGCCGGCAATCTGCCAGCTTAATCGGTAATAACAACTCTTGTACCAAATTTGTAGCCTTTTTGCTGACAATAATTTGTAGCAAGCACTTGGCAATATCTGTTAGAACAGACCTGGCTGACTGGGTATATATATATATATACACTTATAATGTATAAATAGCATATACATGTATATAATATATATAAATAAATGTATATAAATGTATATAATAATATAATAAAATGTAATAAGTATAGTAAATTAAATATATAAATTGTATATAAAACATATAAATTAGTGGCATTACATACGTTGCTTTTTCAAAAAATATAGCAGACAAGAACATATATTGTATTTCGATATATTATACAATTTTACTAATGAATGAAATAAAATGTAGATTATTGCATTTTTTTTTAAATTGATAGTTCTATATGAAAATATTTATTATTATTGTTATCTTTCGCATATCTATTATATAAAAGTTATATAAAACTATAAAAAAATAATAATAATAATATATATAGATTTTATTAAAAATTTTAGAAATAGGTAAAAGTTGTAATACCTATTATTTTTAAATTTGTATAGAAAACAATTTAACACGTATAAATAAAGGCCTTACAATTGCTAAATCTGCTCACAATACACAATTGCTAAACTCTATTACAGTTGCAAAATTTCTATATGTACACCATTTATTTCAAATATATATATATGGACCGTTTATTTTGAAAGTGGTGTAAGTCCTTTTTTTAAAAAAATGAGATATGACGTAATTTATTCTTAATTTAGTGTAAACTTTTTGTTTATAACTAGTTAGTATTTAATATCTTAAAAAATGCCAATGCTTTGTTCAATTTAAAATTGGCCGGTAAAAGAAATTGCGTAACCATTGATTATGAAAGTGGTGTAAGTCCAATTTCCATCACGATGCCAGGCCTATTACATACGAAAAATATAAGGATATGCAGCAGCTATTACCTTATATACTTCCTGTACATCATGAATATTTCAAAACACTGCCACATGAAGAGCATAAATAATTAATAATACCAATATCTTGTGTTAAGTTTAACAATATATAAATATAATTAACGTTCAAAATAAAAAATACAAATTCTATTTTATTTCTTGTTATTATTTATAAACAAAATTGGATTAATATGAAATATATTTTAAGTGATATTTGTTATTTCAAAATTGAAATTAAATGATATTTACAATTGACTAATTATGAAAGTGGTGTAAGTCCATTTGCAGCCTGGAAATATATATTATTTTAGTTAAATTCGCCTAAAAGAAATTTATATAATCAAATTACATATTGATAAATTAGTACAAACATTCCCAGACTTCACATAATTAACCTATATTTTTTAATTGTCAGATCTGCTAACATTTAATTTTCTCGAAACAAAAGAAAATGGACTTGCACCACTTTCAAAATAAACGGTCCATATATATATAATAAATGGTGCATGCGTGTGCGTATGCGTGTGCGTATGTGCGTGCGTGCATGTGTGTTCGTACGTATGTGTGTGTGTGTTCATATTATATTTATATGCATTACATTTACTTACCAATTGCAGTTTGTGAAAACTGATGATTTAAATCATCATTTTCCTTTTCCTTTACATATCGGTTTCTTTGCATACAGCTAGATCGACCAACTTCCTCCATTTTATTAATATGTCGGTGTATTAAATTGTCTCCATTTTTCTCTCTTGTAGCAATGTTAAACGCTTCTTCATCTCTTTCGTACAAAATACCATAACCATTCGCATCTGCACATAAAATATATTATAAATACATTTAGCATACAAAATAGAAGTTAGAAGAAAAATTGAATTTTGACAAGATATATGTAAACTTTATGAGTGCACACACATATATATTATTCTATATATACATATATGTATATTTCGTCGTATATCCATATATGTATATATAAAATATGTAGGCACACAATTTTTAAGATATTATTAATATTGTATATGTATTATTTTAAATATTGTATGTAAAAAATTATGTATACTTTTTTAAATTTATAATTGCTGATAATATTAATGATAAATATGAAATATATATGTATAAAATTAATGGCGTGCGCGCGCGCGCGTGGTGTGTGTGTGTGTGGGCGTGTGTATGTGTGTATATATTATATTTATATGCATTACATTTACTTACCAATCGCAGCTTGTGAAAATTGATGATTTAAATTATTATTTTCCTTTTCCTTTATATATTGGTTTCCTTGCGTACAGTTAGATCGACCAACTTCCTCCATTTTATTCATATGTCGGTGTATTGAATTGTCTCGATTTTTCTCTCTTGTAGCAATGTTAAGCGCTTCTTCATCTCTTTCGTACAAAGTACCATAATCATTCGCATCTGCACATAAATTATATTATAAATACATTTAGCATTCAAAATAGGAGTTAGAAAGAAAATGGAATTTTGACAAGTTATATATGTAAACTATATGAGTATAGTACATATATATATTATTCTATATATACATATATGTATATTTCGTCGTATATCCATATATGTATAGATAGAATATGTAGGCACACAATTTTTAAAATATTATTAATATTGTATATGTATTATTTTAAATATTGTATGTAAAAAATTATGTATACATTTTTAAATTTATACTTACTGATAATATTAATTATAAGTATGAAATTTTATATAATATTATATGCATTGTTACATGGAGATATGTAATAAATTTGCTCACCTTGCAAAGATGATGAGTAGGAGCTCAAGTTTGAAATTTGTGATGATACTTTGTATTTTTTTGCAGAATCCCAAGAACGTGTAATGGATGCACTTTCACATTGTACTGTTTCGTTTGTATTGCACAGTCGTTGACCTTTCATATTGATAAAATAAAATATAATGTTAAAATATAAGAGAGATATATATGAATTTTATATATATATATATATATATATATATATATATATATATATATATACGCGATTAGAATTGTTTATAATTACGTTTTGCAGGAGGACATGGAGCAGGTGGCAAAATTGCACTTGTGCATGACTCTTCTTCGCTTTCGGATGAAGATAAAACTTTCCTCGCTCTATATTTTCTATAAGATTTAGCTTCTTTCTCAGTATCCATATCTGACGTGTATAAGGTCTTTTCTGCTTTCGCATCAGCCTTTTGCAAAGACGCTGAAAATGTTGTAAACATTTAGTATTATGAATAGGTAAAACTTAACAGCAATAAAAGCTATTTTATTGAAATACTTACAATACTCGCCAAAAATCCGATTAATTTTAAAGGAAGGCCAATTAGAATTTGGTATTTCCTCTTTTTCAATTGCCTTTCGCAGTCTTAAATCCGTTTTGAAATGTGAAGGATATTTGCATACATCCTCATTTTGTAACCAAATTTTGGGTATTACTTGGATACCATCGGAGAATTCTACGACGATAAATCCTCGATTCGACATCTTCCTGTGAAATTATACAAAAGAGCTTCTACGAGTAATATTGTAAACAAGATTTCAATTTGTATAGATTATTGTGTATCAGAAATCATTTTAATTTTTTATTTTATTGTCATATTTTATTTTGCTTTTATTGTCAGAATTTATTTTAATTTTTTATTAAACAAATTAAAGCGCAATATACAAATATTATTAATATGTAGTGCTTATAAGCGGTATTACTGCGAAATATCTTTCATTCCTGTATGGCAATTTTACGAATTTATGACTGATTTTATGCAAAGGCCAGGTTTGAATGTCAGATAATTGACTTACTTTAAATATACCCAAATGAATAGAACTGCATGGATTATTATAAAGTTCTTCAACAATTTTGAATTTACGACCTATTGCAATATAATTACCTTCACTCGACGTTGCGATATTTTCCAAACAGACAATATCTTTTTCTATGAGACAACAATTATCAGAAGATTTGATTGAAATAATAAAATGGGGAAATTCAACCTTCAAAAATTGTGGATTGAAACAACCTGATATCAACGGTCCTTTTTCGTGTGAATTCTTTACACTTATTTTTGATATATCTGCATCGTCAGATTTGATTTTATAAAAACTCATTTCCGCATAACGATTGCTAATTTGCTCTAATGGTTTCTCAGATTTTCTCAAAAGAGATTTTAATTCTTTCATAAAATTTTCAAATGGAAAGGCACTAAAAGTATCTAATGGCCCAAATTGTTTTACGCTGTCAGTTATGTGAAGAAGACCGTGAACATTATGGGATACAAATTCGGGCCCGTAAATTTTGATAAAACATTCAACAAAATGTTTCAATAATTTATTCGCATATTCAATATATTCAACTGTACTATTATTTTGACATAAAATCCGAACAGCAACATGTAAAGTAAGAAAATTTGAAAATATATCAGGATTTACTTCTTTTTGTAATATAACAGGACCGGTATATAACAAAAATTGTCTTAATTCGATTGCTTTCCACTGTGCAAAATCTTGAATTTCTCGCGGTCTTCTTGCAAATTCTTTTGGAATAAGATGCCTAATATCGAGAAGAAATTGAGAAATATTTTTTATTCGTTGCGAGGATAAACATCTAGCTTTAAGAGGACCACTTATCCATAATTTTATCAACTTCCTAACAACGCCAATGCATATCATATGCATGTAATCTAATGGAATTTGAGATACAATGTCAAAATTTGGAATGTTTAATAAAATAGAACGACCGAGATGATATTCTTCTTGAGTTTGATTACGAAAATTAGCGTCTGTTCTTTTTTGCCAGTCAGAATTGGGAAAACAAATTCTGTTAGCGATGAATTCACCTTCAATTGTACATTTTGTGCAGCTAAAATAACCACTATGTCCTTTAGTAAGTGTAATGAAAGATTTAGCAGGAGCATCACATATGATAGAGTGTATTGACACTGGAAATGTTGTTTCATTGTTATTAGTTATGCCCTTATTAATCAAAATATTTATATCTTTTATAAATTGTTTTAAAAATTCATTTGCATCCGCTGGTTTGGTTTTGCCAAAATAGCAACCAATTAGAAATACTTTTCCATAAGGCATGATTCGACCTAAAATGGGCCATAATTGATTTGAATTGGATCGAGATATCGGCACACCATCAATACCGATTTGAATCTGAATAGAAGATGAAACTGTACTATTATTTGTAGATAAAAATTGTAGAACACCATGTTCAATACCAAAATGACAATATTGACCAGGAAATATGTCAGTAATAACAGAAGATCGTGGTGTACGTAGTAATGTCTTTGCACATTTTGGTAAATTAAAAAAAAATTGATGTACTTTTTTTAAACCAGATAATAAATGTGATAAAGCTACATGAGAAATACGATACGTGATAGCCCATTGTACTAAGAATGCCTCAAAATCATTGTTTTCTTTTTCTGAATTATTATTCTCTCTTATTAAAGTTTCGTGCGAAAATATATTGTTCAAAGAAGCATCAGATTCGGAAATATTCGTTTCATCGGAAAATGGTAAATTTTTTGTCTCTTGTACAATTTTGGAAAGAGCGTTATTGATATTGACATGTACAATTTTATCATTGTCATTATTTAAAGTGGAATTACTTACAGTTACGCACGAATTTACTCTAGGTTTTTCATTACAAATAAGTGGAAATAATTCATCACTCTCTTCTCTAATTAATTTACGGCGATATCTCGTTGAAATATGCGAAGACAGATATTTACGCTTCGGCATAGCTGATTGAATGTATGTATTATTTTGTAATGTTTAACACATGAATAATTATGTAAATATGTACTACATATTCAAGCAAAAACTATTTCATAAAGATTACAGGTTACAGATTTTACTTGCCTTATTTTCTGGATAGCTCTTGTTGTCCAATATAGTATATTGTTCAATATGCTCACCACTGATTTAATAATTTTCTTTGCTAATCGCAATACATGCGTCTAACACAGTCCACAGCTCGGAAGAGAAGACCCGAGCGCATAGCAACGAGCTTTAACAAGGCCCTAGTTACTATAGCAACGGATGTTGTAGTACTCTGCGTTGATACCACTGCTT
>NW_027223337.1:3765886-3828320 GCF_030449975.1 Polyergus mexicanus | reverse complement strand
ACGCTCTCGGCGGCCATCTTGTGAGCCTTGTGCGCGGGATACGGCCGGCTCATCGCACACTCTCTCCTCAGTGAATCGGATCGAACATCTCTGTGTGCGGACTAAGAGAACCAAATGTGTGCTTTCCAAGTGCTACCGGCGAAAGCTCGAGAACGATCCTCGGCGCGTTCTCTCTCGCTCTCAGACTTCCGGCGCGCCCGCCAGTTCGTGCGTGTTCGGCGACGCTCGGACGGATTCGGGCGCTCGGCAACGGATCTCTACGACGCGACTAGGCTCTCTCTCTCGCTCCTGTAGCCACGCGGTGCTTTTGACCACATTCCCCGGCTGGAACGCTCTCTCCCCGGCCATCTTGTGAGTCTCGTACGCGGTATATGGACCTCTCCTTCTCATCCTCGGAGACGCACTGCTCATCGGACACTCTCTCTTCAGTGAAGTTAATCAATTAGACATCACCTGACAAAACAAGGCATTACGACACAGCAGCAAACCATCTACGGCCACCGCTCATGTGGCCATCTCACCCCCCTCTGGGAATTCGGAGACCTCTGGATGTGCACTGTGCTCTGGCCCTCATTACATTGTCTCTTGTCCTCGTTTCAGAGATATGTCTCCTCATCTGCGGCGCAACATAATAATCGACCTTCGACTCTGCTTCAATTGTTTGGGCAGGCATAACGCACTCGCCTGTCAAAACTCCAAGAGGTGCAGAGACTGCGGCAACAAGCATCATACCATGATACACATGGATGGTCAACCGCCCCCACGTCCGTCAGCTACACAAGGCAGAGTAATCTCCTCAACCGCAGCCCCACAAACGCCGGCGCTAGCCTCACCAAATGAGAGCACCACATCAGCGGCTTCGGAATGACTCACGCACGCAGTCCTCGCTCCATCTCACTCGGCAGCTCTCACTCGTCCGGCAGTCTTACTCGCTACTTGTTGCGCCATCATCCGATCACCTGGCGGCTCGCCTCACTCGGTCAGGATGCTCATCGATCTCGGATCGGAACTCACCTTTGCTTCTGGACAACTTATCAAAACCCTTCAGTTTACCCCCGGGCACAAGGCGGGCGGCTTTCCTCTGGCGAAGTGGCAAAGTAATCATCCGGAGCTATTTCGGGCTTTCCCTAGGGACGGCGCAGCAGTAGAGCCTCACTCGTTCGCTAACACGCAGGGTAAGATTATGGGACTCACGTGGCAGCCTCACTCAGATCCGTTCGTCTTCCAGAGCAAGGCCTCCAACCGGCCCGTCATCACCAAACGGACCATACTGTCGGAAGTAGCACAACTGTTTGACCCTTTGGGATTCTTATCTCCGGTAATCATCAGGGCGAAGACTCTCCTCCAGGAACTGTGGCTGGAAAAGGTCGGCTGGGATGACTATCTCTCGCCGCAACTTCGAGATCGGTGGACGCACTTCCGTTCAGAGCTGTCGGCCCTGACTTCCATCACGATTCCTCGGTGGATGTCTCTCACGCCGTCAGCCACGGTCGAACTTCATGGATTTTCAGATGCTTCGCAACTTGCCATGGCGGCTGCAGTTTACATCAAGGTCACCCATCACATAACAGAGCCAATCATCACACTGGTCTGCGCCAAAACTAAGGTCGCACCTCTCAAACGGCTCACCATTCCCCGGCTGGAACTCACGGCGGCGGTTCTACACTCTCGTCTCATCAGTTATGTTCAACGAACACTAGAACTCGCGGAGGTACCAATCTACCTGTGGACGGACTCATCAGTATCGCTCACCTGGATCAACAGTCATCCTTCTCGCTGGAAGGACTTCGTTCGGAATCGAGTGGCGGCAATTCAAGAACGCGTACCTCAGGGCCATTGGCGGTTTATTCCCGGCAAGGAGAATCCAGCAGACTGTGCTTCTCGCGGTCTCTCTTCCACGCAACTCTCTCGGCATCATCTTTGGTGGAACGGTCCCTCATGGCTAGCACAGCCTCCTTAACATTGGCCAAGCATGGTATCACAGCTAGATTCGGCGGCAACTCTTGAGGAGCGGCCCGGGCTTCTTCTCACTTCCTCAACAATAAGGCAACACCACCTCTGGGAGCTTCTTTATCGTTACTCATCGCTCACACGGCTTCTTCGGATTACGGCTCACTGTCAACGGTGTTGCGCGATCCTCAAAGGTATACCACAGTCTTCTCTGGCCACACCTCTCACACCTGCAGATCTGGAAGTTTCACGATTATATTGGATTCGGTCAGTCCAATCGGCGTACTTCTCATCGGAACTGACACTCATCTCAAGCGGAGCACATTTGTCAAGATCTCATCCTCTCGCCAAGTTTACGGCCTTTATCGATCATTCGGGCATCCTCAGAGTCGGAGGCCGACTCAAGCATTCTCAATTGGACTCTGAATGCAAGCACCCAGCCATCTTGCCACGGGATTCTTATCTGTCCAGACTCATTATATCGGACGCCCATCTACGGACTCTTCACGGCGGAACTCAGGTAACCTTGACTTATCTTTGCCAGGCTTACTGGATCGTTGGTGGCCGAGCTCCAGTAAGATCTCACATTCTCCGCTGCGTTCGGTGTGCTCGACAACGAGGCGTAAGGGCACAGCAACTCATGGGTCAACTACCATCATCTCGCATTACGCCATCTCGTCCCTTCCTCAACACAGGGGTTGATTACGCCCTCTCACTCTTAAAACTTGGCGAGGACGAGGGGCTAAGTGTCACAAGGGATGGTTAGCCATCTTTGTTTGCTTCTCAACTTCGGCGGTTCATCTGGAGGCAGTGACGGACTACTCGACAGACGGATTCATCGCAGCGTATCGGCGGTTAACGGGACGGCGAGGTATCTGCCAAACTCTTTTTAGCGACTGTGGAACCAATTTTCAAGGGGCAGATACATCTCTTAAGCGGCTATTCAATGCGGGATCAAAGAAATTCTCGGAACTCGCTCAGCTACTGACCCATGACGGCACCACTTGGGTCTTCAATCCTCCAGCAGCCCCTCACTTCGGCGGTAAATGGGAGGCCGCTGTCAAATCGGTCAAGCATCATCTGCGAAGAACTATAGGCGAGACTGCCCTAACCTATGAAGAACTTACGACTCTTCTAGTTCAAATCGAGACAGTCCTCAACTCCAGGCCATTGTGTCCACTTTCTGACGACCCAGAAGACCTGGCAGCCCTCACCCCCGGGCACTTCATCATCGGGGCAGCGCCAACTACAATTCCGGAACCATCTCTCTCCGCAGTGCCCCTTCCAAGTTTATCACGGTGGCAGCTCATTCAGCAGCAATTCCAGCATTTCTGGTCACGTTGGCCAGCTGAATGTCTTCAACGTCAGCTAGCGATATCGAAATGGCATCATTCCACCACACAAATCAAGGTCGGCTCTCTTGTACTTCTCACGGATGAGAGATTCCCCCCATCAAAATGGCCTCTTGCTCGGGTCACACAGCTTCATCTTGGCTAGGACGGTCTCTGCAGAGTGGTCACCCTCAAGACGGCCACAACAGAACTCAAGCGGCCTATCACCAAGTTGGCAGTGCTTCCGACGACACCAGATCAACCCTCACCCACGGAGCAACCAGCAACGTATTCGGCCTCACCATCACCAATAGCATAATTCTTCAACGCTGTTGTAGAAGGCGGGCGGAATGTTCAGAAAATATCGCGACATTTGCACAATCTCACCACCATCATCTTACTCACTCTAGTCCTTCTCTTTAGTGCTCTTTCTCTCTTCCTTTTCTCTCATACGCGACCTCAACCCAATCCCTATGCCGGTCTTATCAATCCAATCAGCATCGCACGACGCTATCAGCCAATCATAATCAAGCTCTCAGGAGATTTTCCGCGCTCCTGCGTCGATATCGACCCTTCCGGTGATCCTCGATCATTCCTCGAGTAACGGTTTTTTATAGCGCACGCTTTCTTTGGAAAAATCGACAACGCTCTCGGAATTTGGTTTGCTGTTCGGATCGGATCTAGAAATCAATCTCACGGTGTTCTCAAGAATCTCAGTGAAAGTAAGGACATTATCAACCGGCAGTCAATCATCGAATTGAGTGTAAGTGCGAATATTCGCGAAGTGCGGCTCGGACCAACGTACGTGTGCGTGGACTCTAAGCGTTCTTCCCGATATCCCCCGAAACCAGAGACTCCTCTGGTACTTTATCAAACAACGTTCGATATCGATATATGATAAGTCTCAAAATTTGTTAGACCGAGCTCGTAATCACCGTCGCTCAAATCTATGGCTGGATGGTAGTGTGCCGCGAGGACGCTACTCTTCCCGGTCAGCGTGAATGTCATAGACATGTGGGCAAAACTGTTTAACGAATACTGAGTCTTAACGACGCATTGTCAGGCTTTAAGTTCACACCGATTGTCATCGACCGTTCGGAGAAACCCCAGACATAATTATCCGCAGATGCTTTGATCGTAAGTTGAAAGGACGTGCGATTGTACTCGATCTTCGTCACATTCCATCCGAAATATCGCACCAATTCATTCGGCGGTCGAAGATTACCAAAACCGTCGAAATATATAGCGCGATTTCCCTTCTTTGCGTACGCTACCCAATGAGTACCCGGTTCTTCGGTGTTATCCAAATTCACAATGCCGCTCTCGTTTCGATATATACCACCGATCGGTAACGAATCACGCATGAAAACCCCTCTAAAGTACGGTATACGCATACGTTCCGCCAATTGTTCTAATTGTATGTTCGTTGTCACACCCGTGGACATTTTTAGCGTCTTTTCGACGTTTTTTTTTCTTCGTTGCCACTCCTTGTCTACGTCTGTACGGGCTGAGATACAGTCCCTATCCGTATTTATACGGAGCGAGATAAGGTCCGCGACCTTCCATCGCGCGATCGTGACGTTGCAGCTCCTCCAGCTGACGGCGCGCGGCTTTGCTGTCGTTCACCGCCTTGGCCACGCCAGCCGCTCCACCGATCAAGGATCCGAGCGCGCCCAACATCGGTAGAATCGGCAATACACCGCCTCGTTTCGCTGACGGAAGTATCCGCTTTTTCATCGACCTTGTCCGCATAGTCCTCATCTTCGTCTTCGTCTTCGTCTTCGTTTTCATACCCATGCCGATTTTTGTCTTGGCTTTCATCGCTGCCCAAACAGCTGTAGCTGCGGCTTTCTCATCGAGAGTCGAATCTTTCGCGACGATGCGAGTTCGCGCTTTCTCAGCGAGTATCCTGTCAGCCGCGTGTCTCTCGGTGAGATCGGTGTTCCGGGAATACGCTGTATCGTGCTCGCGACAGGCCGTGTCCAATGGATTTATACCCCGAACACCTCTCGCCAATCGTTTTTCCAAATGAGTACCCGGACCGTAAAACTGATAACCGGGGATATGTAATTCGAAAGGAAGAGCGTTTATCGCACGATTTAATCGGCCTCTACTTATTTTCGTTGACATTCACCGCAATCTTTTATCAACGGTGCTGGACCGTCGATGTGCGTTCGCTGCCACGGTTGATTGTAATGTTCGCAACAGCGCTGAACTTGTTGAACCTCTAAATCCGCTTTTATATGTTCCGGAAGCTTGTCCCACAGGTAGTGGACGTGATCGCCGCACATTCACAGCAGAACAACTTTCGGCACAAATTGTCACTGTTCGGCGCTCAAATCGCAAATATCGGAAGGTCTCGACAGTAGGACGAACATTTTCGTTACTAAGCGATTCGCTGTTCCGCGCACCTATAAATAGGCGTTCGATAAAGCGTTCCTCAGTTGATAGTGTGAACATGAGATTCGTGCGACAACCTTTGGCGATACGCGTGACGAATTGCGACGACAGATTACGATCGATGGGGGACAACGCGGAGATGCGCAAGCATGGTACGATGCTACCGACTACTATACGCGCAATCGTTTGCGGCCCCTCGAATTGTGGTAAAACTAACGTTCTGATAAGCCTGCTGGAAAATCCGCACGGTGTACGTTTCGAAAACGTGTACGTGTACTCAAAGTCGTTGCAACAACCAAAATATCGATATCTGGAAAATTTGCTGACATCGATCGACGAAATCGGCTACTTCACGTTCTCCAACAACAGTGACGTCATTCCGCCGAGCGAGGCGCGTCCATACTCAATTTTCGTGTTCGATGACGTGGCATGCGATAAGCAAGATGCTGTGAAAGAGTACTTTTCAATGGGCCGGCACTCGAGCGTCGACTGCTTTTATCTCTGTCAGACGTACGCGAGAATACCTAAACATCTGATACGCGACAACGCGAACCTGCTGATCCTGTTCAAACAGGATGGTACCAACCTGAAACACGTGTACAACGGTCACGTGAATACCGATATGCCGTACGATGAATTTTGCGCGTTGTGTCGCGATTGTTGGCAATGCAAGTACGGATTCGTAGTGATAGACAAGGACAGCTTGCTCAACGATGGTCGATACAGAAAACGATTTAACGTGTTCGCGATACCGCAAAACGATTAGTCGCTGCCGATACTTCGTCGGAGGTGAAATGTAAGAGAGAGAGAGAGAGAGAGAGAGAGAGATTGACATTTTTTTGCTTTTCCGCGATGGCTGCGATCGATAAGAGCGAGGATATTTGCGAGCGCGAGAAGATTGCGAGGGCAATTGTGAAAACGAGCGAATCGATTCGCAAGAAATATCGCGCTTTGAAGACCGGCAAGATCGATGAGGATATCGTGTTGGACAGGCGCTCTAGACCTCTCATTGAGCCGCTACGAAAGATCGTTGACAACTCTAGCTCGATCGCGGTGAAGAACGAGCCTGGGAGTAACACCGACGCGGGGATCGAAACGTTATCCATCCCGAAGCGCGAGAAAGATGATGCGACATCGCAAAAGAGAAAACGATCCAACGTCAGGTCGGATCGCTCACCAGCACCGCATAAATCGAAACGGTCGGACCCTCTACTGGATGTACCGCCGATAACTTCTACACCATCCGCGTCAATGAGAACCGTACAACCTACGATGTTCGAATTACTCGCGGACGAGGATGTTTTCGAAACCACGGACGACTCGCTCGTGCCATCCGTCCGAAATTAGTTGCAAACACTGGAAGGTCGAGAAACGTTGCGAGATCAGTTAGGTCGCTGGGTCGGAGGTACGTCTGGCCTGTCCTGAGCGGCGATCGAGAGAGCGGTATTGACACCGTGTACGGTGTTTATTTCGACAACGATGGAATGATGTTCGGTAATAAACGTTTTGACGTGGACAACGCGGATAACATAATTATCGACGGCGTACGATACGTCGGCACACCTGGTCTTTACGAGTTGATCTTCAAAAAAGTCCCCGATGACGTCATCTATACGGAGGATGACAAGCAAACGTACAAGAGTATGCTGTTGACGACGAACGCGCATAAACGCAATCACGATGCGCAGGGTCGATTACTGAGTAACAGGGGATACAAGTACAAAGAAATAATCGCAAAGCTGATACCGATCGAACCCAAAAAAACAAAATCTGGAAAGGGATTATTCGCGCTTCGGGCGATGACGCTAACCGACAACAAGATCGATTACGTACACTGGGACGATCCCAACGAGCTGGTGGATCGTTTACGATTGCTCGACGCTTCGCACCAAGCGGGTCACAACGGCCACGACAACGAGATCCTATCGATCATCGAGGAACTTCGCGAAGCCGGTATTATTATAAATTAAGCGATATCTCGACAAAACTAATCAATCGATCGACCGACGTCTCTCGCATCGATGATGCGCATCAACAAATTTGGAATGTCCGAGCAGAGCAAAGACGCGACGAATGCCATTTCGTATCGTCGATGAAACGGATTAATGAGAAATTTCGTGCGCGATAACGCTCTGTGTCGCACTGTGTTACGAACTTTGACGCGAGGTCGCGCAAGATTCGTCGTGTGGCGCAACCTGTGGCTGATACCGACGCCATCAACAAACTATACCTGGATCAGTGCGTTAAAACGTTGAGAAATCAACTAAAAGAGTTAGACGAGAAGCTTGCAGCGTTAGAGAAAGACATGCGAGCGTTACAGATCGTGATAAACGAATATCGCTAGATTAGAAACGCCAACGAAACGTCAACGAACGACAACGAAACGACGACGAAACGTTAACGAAACGACGACAAAACGTCAACGAAACGTCAACGAACGACGACGAAACGTCAACGAAACGTCAATGAACGACAATGGACGACAAGAAACGGTTCACGGACAGCTACGGACGGTTCACGAACGGCTACGAACGGTTGAAGGACGGCCGAACGGTTCAGGAACGGTTGTCGGACGGTTATCTAAAGGCTCAGGAACGGCTCAGGAACAGCTGCGAACGAATTAGGAAAGACGATGAACGGGAATAAACGGTTATTGAGTGGTTAAAAGTTAGAAATATAAATTATAATGTAATTTCTTTACACGTATTATTACGCGCCAACTAGCCGCACCGCTAAAAACATGACATCGTTAAAATCCAACGGACGTAAAAATATCGAGAAGCTACGACTCGTCGAGGAACTGCATGCTTCGGCGAGAAGAAATTTTCCCCGAAGACGCGTCGTAGTGCGGGGTTACGATGACCTGTGGCAAGCTGACATCGTCGAGATGCGTCCGTACTCTCGTTTCAACAGAGGTTACCACTACATACTCACCGTCATCGATGTGTTGAGCAAGTACGCGTGGGCTGTACCGCTCAAGAATAAAGGCGGAAGCGAGACGGCTGACGCTATCGCAAAGATAATTCGAAATAGCGAGAGGCGCCCGAAAAATATGTAAACCGATATGGGGAAGGAATTTTACAACGCCAACGTGCAACGTCTTGTGAAGAAACACGGCATCAATCATTATTCCACGTATTCGGTGTTGAAGGCATCGGTCGTCGAACGATTCAATCGTACATTTAAGAACGATATGTGGAAGATGTTTACGCTCAACGGAACTTACAAGTGGGTCGATGCGTTGCTGCGACTCGTATCGGATTACAACGCGCGCAAGCATCGAACGATCGGCATGCGACCCGTCGACGTTACCCCTGCGATCGTCGAAAGACTCTTGGATACTGTGTACAGCGCGATAAAGATCGCGGGTCCGGCAAAGTTCAAAGTAGGTGACCCGGTACGCGTTAGCAAGTACAAGACGATCTTCGAGAAGGGTTACACGCCAAACTGGACCACCGAAGTGTTTAAGATCGTTAAAGTGCAACGTACTAATCCAGTAACCTATCTACTCGAGGACTATCGCAAAAAATCTGTCGCTGGAGCGTTCTACGAGTACGAGTTGCGTCGCGCGACTTATCCGGACGTGTATCTCGTGGAGAAAGTACTGCGCAGGAGAGGTGACGAGGTTTAAGTCAAATGGTTGGGATTCGATGGATCGCACAATTCTTGGATACACAAGAACAATGTGGTTTAATTCGTACAAACTGTATTTTATTTTTAACATATAAAGAATATGAAATACATATAAAGTATCTGAAATATAAAAATATATGTAAGATGTATACAGCATATAAAATATGAAATATAAAAAAGAAAAAAAGAAAGATAGAAATATATATTTCTTTTGTTTTCCTTATACATACATACATACATACACACATACATACATACATACATACATACATACATATATACATTACATTACATTACATTACATTACATTATATTACATTACATTATATTACATTATAAGGGTATCCGGTAATGTCCCCACGGCAGGATGTCGGTCGAATCAGGTACGATATATCGTTTGTCGTCGTACGGACTCAGGGCGATTTTTGTCTCGCTGATTGTGTACACCTCGTGCAATTTTGATCTTATGCAGGATTGTTGTCGAGTCATTTCAATTTCATCGCGCAGACACCGTGTGTAATCGTCAAATGTTATCGTTCTCGCTATGACGGTACGCTTGAAACCTTTAATCTTTTTTGTATCCTTTTTACTATTTATTCGCAACGCGTACATTTTTGCTCTAAGCCCGACAAATTCAGTCATGATCGCACCGTTATTCTCGTCCTTCATCAAACCCGGCACTTTCTTGTTCTCGAGCGGTATACCGTACGCGTTGTTAGCTGGATAATCGCTCGTGTCGAATCTAGCGATTCGCGTTTCATATTCTCGTACACATCCTCGCACTCGATGTGATAAATCAAACTGTCTGTATCGGTGTACATTATTTTACAATTTTTGCGATATAACGGTAACATGTATTCGTGGTGAAATTCGTATAAACACACTTTCGATATATCGAGTATACACATACTGACATAGATCAGTTTATTGAATTTCACCTCGAGGTTGCGCAGTTCAACGGCGACCAAATTTTCTGAAAAGACGCTCCTGCTATAAAAATTTGGTTTCGCGATCATTGCCTCCGCGCCGTATCGTCCGTCCCACTTTGTTAATAATTTTACATCGACGTGATTGCGCACGTTTTCCATAATTTAACCGAATACCGCGTTGTTCATTAACTTGTATAAATTTTTCTCGAAATCTTTTGTCGCGCGCGTTCTAAACCGGGTGTTGAGTTTGATGTAATCGCGGAGCCATGCGGATTGAGCGAATTGCAATACGCGATGTATCTTTGCGATGCGAAGGCCGTGACGCGTGCAATGCTGCAGGTTGCTATAGTGTATGACATAACGCTTCTTATCGTATAAAGTCGCGAGGAGCTTGTCCTGCCGCTTGCCGGGCAGCTTATCGCGCGTTGGACAGAACGGTAGATCAGTGTGCGCGTCGTGAAGATGTTGCGGATGGGAGTGGTGCACTTGGACACAGTACAATTGGACACGGTGCAAATGGACACGTTACAAATGGACACGAGATTTTGCACACGGTTCAATTGGACACAGTGCATTTGGACACAGTAATTTTGGATACAGTAGCTTTTGGACACATAAGAAAATACGCATCGTTTACTTGGACACCGCTCAATTGGACACTGTTCCTTTGGACACCGTTCGTTTCGACACAGAAAGATGCGCACCGTTCATTTGGACACCGTTCGTTTGGACACCGTTATTTGCCCACCGTTCGTTTGGACACCGTTCATTTGCCCACCGTTTTGTTTTAAATAAGAAATAGGTTTGGGTTAGGTTATATCTTCCGGAAGTGGAGCCCCCCCGCAGGGCGGGCGGAACCCACTGTATCCATGCATGACATCCAAATATGCGAAAGGCTAAACAAAGTGCTAAAAGCAATGTAAAATTAATGACATCAGTATCAGAGATATATAAGTATGAATATATTTTATTTTGATATTATAACCTTCAAATGTATCTCCTTTTCACGATTTCATATTTTACATAGATTTACCAGTATAAAGTGTTATAAGAATACTGATTATATTTTCCCGAAATGATTTTATTTTCTCCATCTCTTACATATTCAAACAAACAGTGCGCATGTTTCTGTGTACAAATGAACGGTGCGCATCTTTCTGTGTCCAAACGAACGGTGTCCAAATGAACAGTGTCCAATTGAGCGGTGTCCAAGTAAACGATGCGTATTTTCTTATGTGTCCAAAAGCTACTGTATCCAAAATTACTGTGTCCAAATGCACTGTGTCCAATTGAACCGTGTGCACAATCTCGTGTCCATTTGTAACGTGTCCATTTGCACCGTGTCCAATTGTACTGTGTCCAAGTGAAGGCCACTCGTTGCGGATACTCCAGATCGACCTCGAGAATATAACCTGTGGTTGAATCCGAAGCGATCGCGCTAACGTCAAAGTCAGAGATGTCGTCGACCCATCGAAAATCGGCATAGGGCAACGGTTGACACATCGCCCAACCGTACAAGTTGTTTACATCGAAATACATCATGTACGACAATGGTTTCGATGAGTCGTAAGACGGCATGTACTTGTTATTGGCTCACGCGTATCTGCCGGAACATTGGCTCAGGCCACCGCGTATTCCCCGTTCGATAAACATAACCATATCGATATCAGTAAATAATTCGAACGTAATATTCGTATGTTTTAGCATCGCGTCCCACGTGTATCTAGGAAGAGTATAATAATACGCGGGGTCGAGCCCGTAACTCTCGATACATTTGTTGCGAAAATTTCCAAAAACGTCGACCAATAACAAGACATCCGTTTTTAAATATAGATCGCTGTATTCGCCTAGCGTTCGAACGGAGAACCGCCTGCAAACGTTTTCGGCGTGCGCGTAGTCGATCTCGGATACGGTGTCACCGGTCAAGGAACTATAAAATGATTCGCGCGGTGGTAAACACGTATCGTGCAACCTATCGACACAGTCAATGTATTCGTATGGAAAGACACCTTTTCGCGTCAATAAATTGAACTCTTCGATCGATAACTTTTGAAATTTCGATTTTAAAATTTGAAGTTTATCATTATTTAGAAACGATGTCAATTTTTCGAGACTAGTACTGAGAAATTTGTAGGAATCGATGAACCGTAACTTTATATCGCTTCGCCAATCTGATTTTTCTGCGATATCTTTAACGTGTTTTGTGAATGAAATATACTTTTCTTTCGTTATCGGTAGTACGTTGATTGAGCCTTCGAATGCGGTAGCTATTTCCTCGATGATAAAATGTGAATCGTAACCGGATAAATAGTGAAAAACTATTGGAATACAAAAAGAGTCTTTATAATTTAAATTGCAGTTTAAATGCGCGGGACCTCGACACCTCCCGGTAAGATGTCAATGATCGCGTACGCGTGTATCGTCTTGCGCAAACGGTTTTTTGCAAATGTAACAGTGTGTCGCGCTGTGAAATTTTCCCGCTCATCTCGCGTTAAATTTACCATGGGGACATTCGTGGTTAAAATAATCTTTACGCGTTACGCTAAATTTTTTAATTTTTCCACGAACCACGAAACGCAATCGGTACTACGGCGAGAATGATACGCGGATAACGATTCGCCGTCGGTCTTCCTCAGCACGCACTCCAAGTCGGCGTATACGACGAAGGGAAGTCGCTCCTTTCTGTTGTAGTTGTTGAACGCGAGCCACTTGTCTTTATCGCTCGGTAACCGGATGGCGCACTCGTTCATTTCTCGGCAATCTATGCGGCAATGTGCGACTGCAACTTGTCCTCCGATCCAAAATAGTGTAAACATCTGTAAAAAAAGAAATAATTAATCTTTCTTTCGTATATTTTATATATTGCATTTTTATTAAATATACGTACCGATCGCAGATATATTGTCTTCGTTTGCCACAACTCAATTGTGAGCTCACAAGGCGGGATAAATTCTTGATCCACGCAAAATGTCCGACGTCTTGCGAATCTTGCATGTACAACAAGTTGACGTGTCTGTCCTTCTTTTGTTCGCTCAAACGTATCGGGACAATGTTGTTTTCTTTCTCGATGTTGTATACATTTATCGAAATGTTGTGAAGTTCAAATTTTTTAATTTGACTCAATGTCATCGGAAACTCAATGTCTTGGAGATTTAGCACTGTCGTATAATGTGGATACGAAGATTCCCGTTCCGCGTTTCTTTCAGCTGGATGTAGAGCGGCGACCACCGCCCACGCGAAACACGCATTGTCTTTGGATTGCATTATTTCTCGCGATAATTTAATGTGGCACTCCGCGCGCATTGGATTATATTTATTTATATTTACAGTTATATATAAATCGAGAATTCGCGACAACGCCCACCCGCTATCGCGTTCTTGAAATTCTTCGAGCGAGGCAAGCGTGGGCTCGACGACGCGTCGCTCGTACCACTCGTGTAAATCGGATGTGCGAGAGTTCATAGTTTTTGGTATTTACACTTTTATTTGCGCTCTTATCACCCGACACGAATTCACCGTTGAACACAGTGTTCACTTTTACGTTATGATGTCTTTCCATAACTTTTTGCACGTGTCCGAGCACGATGTCTTTGGCGTCGTCGAGAAATTGTCGCGGTTCGATATAGTCTGCGTTAATCACTGCACCGGTTAGTATACGGTTTTCGAACGCGGTATCGATCTCTCGCCAAACGAGTCTTTCCGCGGTATTGTCACCACTGTAATCACCACCGCTGTGTATAAACCGTCTCTTTAATCGAGTCCTCGCACCCTCGAGTCGCGCGATTCTAGCCACCAAAGATTGTCGAACTCCGATCGAGAGTCGCGGACGTTTGACACGACTGTGTTCTTCGAGCTGTTTGATAAATTCCTCGCATCGCTGCGCCCTCGCGAAATACTCGCCCAAGGTAGCGACTCGACGCGACAGCTCCAACAGGTCGCGTTCGGTTTGCTCGGTGTTTTCCATGTTTTTATTATTATTATTATTTTTTCACACTTTTTATGCCAATGTTTTTTTTTTACTGTGTTCAAATTGGGCACATATTGCATGGAAAGATCTGATACATCGGAAGTCTGCAATTGGAGCAGGACCGTCCACTTATCGCGTCGTATATCTCAATCACATGCTTCCGAACAGCATACATGTATCCGAAATCAGTATCTGCTATGGAGATCATACACGAAGCACATACGGCAAAAGAACCACCCGTGGAATAATAAAAGTATATAGCGCAACACTTTGTACGTCCGTTTAGCGCAATAATTTGCGAATGAAGCACTATCTTGTCAACACATTCCGTAAGGTCCTCGCTTTGATCACTCTTGTAATTACTGTCCGACAATGCGTGATCTTCGTCGGACGATTCATCTAATACTGCCACGAAATAATTATCTATTTCCATTTTTTTTTATGCAGATTATCACAGAATCTTCCTCTACACCGAACACTTGCCACACAAAAATTTACAAGTATCTGCCGTACCTCTTTCAGTCGATATACGGACCGCAAGCTTTCAAATCGCATACTGAGTTTTTGACACCCTTCGTTCTTCATTATATATTTTTAATCTATCGCGTTATGTTATCGCGAAACGTATCCCGACAAACGACGCGATAAACGGCTCTTCCTGGAAAAAAGATGAAGAGAGCACCGCGATGGTTCTATCTTGTTTATATTATTTATAAATTCTCGAGCAGCCGGAAATCGGCGCTTGCCTTATATTTCAGACATCGACACCCGCCTTTTGTAAGTACACCGATAAACATGTCCCGACGCGAATTCTAGCAGCCGGATATCGGCGCTCGCCTTATCATCTAATTCCAATGTTACGCGCAATAGTGCGCGAGCGACTTTTCCTGGAAAAAAGATGAAGAGTGCACCGCGATGGTTCTATCTTGTTTATATTATTTATAAATTCTCGAGCAGTCGGAAATCGGCGCTCGCCTTATATTTCAGACATCGACACCCGCCTTTTGTAAATACACCGATAAACATGTCCCGACGCAAATTCTAGCAGCCGGTGCTCGCCTTATCATCTTTTTACGAAATTCAATAATGCCGCATGTGCAATAGTACAGTGTGAGACGATATTTGTTTATAAATTCTCGAGCAGTCGGAAATCGGCGCTCGCCTTTGTAATACACCCCCGCCGATTATGCTCCCGCGATAACCATTCCCCGCCCGCGTGACGTCAGTCCCCCGCGCCACCAAAATCCCCCTCCGCTCGCGTGACGTCATGCCCCCTCGCCCTCGCGGTTTCCCCTCGCCCCGCATTCCCCTCGGAGGACCTGAGTTAGAACCCGCATATAATAACTACTATTAGTATGACTATATTAGTATGACCTTAAATAGCACCGTCAAGGTCGTATAAAAATCATTTTAAATTTTTTAAATGGAATCCCCTATTTTTCATTACATATTCTTGTAGCTTATCTCGAGAGCTTTTTAAAACACTATATAAGGTAATACCATAAAGTATTTTTTTATTAAGTACTTTTTAAGTTATTTTATATTTTCATCTGACATATTTTGATATAAAAAATAAAATATTTCGTAAAATATTCAGTTTTCGATAATCTTACTGTAATATTTTTATGTACAGAATAATGAGACAAATCAATTAGTGCCAAAAAAACAAATAATTGTTTTAAAAAATACATTGTAAATAATTTTCTTAAAAACAATTATTTTTTATACTAATTGATTTGTTTCATTATTTTGTACATTACCCCCTGTATAAACAGAATTATTTTTACAAGAATTACCTTCAGTATATTTTGTATTTATGCATTTTCATTGCTTAGTCTGCTTCAGATTTTCGAGGTATACATATATTTTGTAGTAGTTTATTATTTGAAAATAATAATGCATTTACACGAGTTTTTACACTTAACATACAATAATGATAGTTTAATAAAATATCTCGTTGATAAAGAAGTTATTCGTGGCAGTGCCGAGTGTCCAAAATGTGGTAATATTATAACTTATGCATATGATAATTTATAACTTATGTATATGATAATTATACGATGCATTGCACTAAAAAAACTTATAAGATTCTACAAAAACGAAAAAAGCAAAAAATAACGTGCAATTTCAAAATTAGCATGTTAAACAATACTTGATTTCAAAATACTCATTTAGATATTGTAAAAATATGCCGTTTTATCGGATATTTTTTAACGATTCAACCAGCACATCATTATTTTTTATGTAATGAATTGGAGATAACCGAACATACTGTTATAGATTGGACCAATTTTTGTAGAGAGATAAATTAATTTTTCACAATATTAGTATTCATTAATTATGCAAACATTACATTAATTATATGTATTTTATTATATAGTTATTAGCACAGTATTTTGCAAAAGAAGAACAACAACTTGGAGGACTAGGAATTATTGTAGAAATAGATGAGGCGAAAATTAGTAAAAGGAAATATAATAAAGGTATTTTAAGAGGGTGTTTGGTGGAATAGAACGCAACAGTGGCAAAGTTTTTATTGTTCTCATAGAAGACCGATGTTCTGAAACTTTGTTACCATTAATACGTAAATATAATACATTGTTCCTGGTTCTATTATTTATAATGATTGTTGGCGTGTATATGATAATATTAAAAATGAAAATTATGTATATCTAACAGTAAATCATTCACAAAATTTTGTTGATCCTAAGACTGGAGTTCATACTCAAAATGTAGAAAGACTATGGCGAGAAATGCGTTATAATATATCACGTTTTGGTACCCAAAAAGATAATTATGAACATTTTATCTCTGAATTTTTGTTTAAAAGACTTTACAATCTTGATAAACGAATTGATGTTTTTTTTGATATTATAAGAAAAATGTACACAATAAATACTAATTAAGCCATTATTAAAATTATAATACTAGATTATTATTTACCTCTCAGCGAGTATCACACAAGATTAAGTTTAAAAGTTATTAACAAAAAAGTTTGAAATATACCGAAGTACATGCATGGACAGGAAACACGCGTGCGTGCGCGCGCGCCCAGACACACACACACACACGGGGGGGGGTGCAAGAGAGATTTACAATGTAGCATGTACTTTGTAAGTTGTAAAGCGAGGTCCACCCTGCCTACCGGCGGGGTGGGTGAGGGAGAGAGCCGAAGGCCCCCCTTGCACTCCCCGTGTGTGCGGCACGCGTGCATGCGTGCGTGCGTGCGTACGTGCGTGCGTGCGTGCGCGCGCGCGTCGTGCGAAAAAGTGCGCAGTTTTATGTCCCAAGCATCAGTCAGTTACTATCTTTAATTGTTCATAATTTTGTAGTAAACAACGAGTGACGATTAAATTAGCAGAAAAAGTTATTCAGAATTATGTCCTTAACAACATATACCAAGATCATTGAAATCGGTGAGATCGCCCTTAATCTTAAGTTTTACCATTAAATCAATCAATTATTTCCTGCTTTAACAAAAAAACTGTTCAATATATCAACAATTCACTGCTAATGATTTTCCTTCGTTTATACATATACTATTTCCACATACATGTTAATTGTTTATGTCTTTTGTAACGATGCAACCGCCATCGTTACCCGGCACGTAGCCAGCCGGAAGTCTGCCGCCCGGCGAATACCAGCCGGGCAGTGGCAGAGGCGCCCAGCGCTCTTTTAATACTTCAATCACCGCGGTTGTGATAAACAACCATACGGCCGTTATACGGCCGCCATTACACCGAAGACCGAGCATAGCCGAACGCTGCCGGAAGATCCCGAGCGTCACCCGCCGAAACGCCGCGTCGTTTCGCCCAGGGGAAGCGACGCGTTTACCGTAATTTACCCGCCGAAAACAACGCGTCGTTATCCCCATCCGGGGGCGAACGACGCAATTACCGATAGACGCTCGGGTATAAAAAGACGGCGTTTCGGCATCTCGGGACCAGAACGATTCCTGAATCCGCTCGAGCAGTACGCTCCGAGATACCAGAACCGATCCTGAAATTCGCAGCAACGACGGAACGTGAGGTTGACGTGTTCGCAGCCTCCGCCGAGCATTCTCGGTTTCCGTGCAGTCTCCGAACTCCTGACACGAATCCGACTAACTCGACGAGAGCGGAGTGTTCGCCACTCTCCTAGTTTACGGTCACTCATCCGACCACTCCAGCCAGCCGGACCGTGGGTTTGCGAGTTCGCTGCCCCATCGAATTTTCTCGACTCCGCCGCGCTATCCGCAACTCCGCGAACGGAAGCAGAGACGGAGAGTTCTCCGCCCGGTCGAGGGTACTCGATCTCCGATCGCACTCCCCTACCACTGGGAATACGCGATAAATCCCGCGACAACGATCAACGCTATTTTAATACTTGCGAATTATAATCACCGCGCCAAAATACCTATCACCTAATATTCCATTCTATTCCGCGCGCCGTCACAATAAACACGGCCTTGCCATACACGCGCCGACCGACCGCGCCCAATTTCTTGCGCGTCTCGCGCGCCGTCAAAATAAACACGGCCTTGCCGTATACGCGCCGACCGACCGCGCCCGATTTCTTGCGCGTTCCGCGTGCCGTCAAAATAAACACAGTTTCGCGAATATTATAAACGGTTCGATATATCGAACATCGCGCCCCGAATCGCACACGCGCATTGCATCATTCGCCACGCGTTAACTATTGTAAACCGACCATTGCCGAACGAGGCAAATAAAGACGATATCTGTTAACTAAATCTTTTCGTGTGTCTCACCTTTTCACGAGCCCTGATCCCGACTGAGCTCATCCACGCACTCGCGAAAAGTGACCCCGTTACACTTTTAATACTTAAAATAACTGCTATATTTTTCATACTTTTTTGTTAATAACTTTTTAATTAATAATGAGCGACGGCTAAAACCTTTTGCATGTT
The DNA here is from genome assembly GCF_030449975.1 of Polyergus mexicanus. NCBI lineage: Eukaryota > Metazoa > Arthropoda > Insecta > Hymenoptera > Formicidae > Polyergus > Polyergus mexicanus. The sequence goes on along the minus strand of NW_027223337.1, from coordinate 3,809,201 downwards.
GTTCAGGATCATGACCTTGATAACATATGTCAAGGTCAAGTTCATACGAGGAGGTTCCCCTTTTATGCAGGTTTACCCTACTCAGATATAAATACCTAGTTATGATTTAAGTATATTTCTTGAAAGAACTAAATCATATGTAGAAGATAAAATACGAACTGGATTTAGAAAACATACAGTTGTAACAGTAAAATTAGTTGCAATGATGCAATATCATGTATTAGATTTATGTGTAATGTAATTGACTTACATACACATTATTTTAGTAATGTTGAGCATATCTTATCTGAGGATATAATATCTGATATAATAGAAATTATATATAATATTATTTTTTAAATAAATTTGCTAGCTATAATAAAAACACCAAATTTCTGTTCGAAAGAGTTATTCAACTTGATTTACAGTCCGATAAATATACCCCTCTTCAAGGTAGAACTTACGTTGAATTACCCAATTATATTATAGCAAAAAAATTTTGCGTTAATATTAACAATAGAAAAACTAATAAATTTAAATGCTGTTGTGCCTTCGGGGAAGCACGGTAGTTGGGATCGTGTGCCGGAGGGAATATGGAAATTCGGGCTCCGCCCGAGAACTACACGTACTTTAGTTAAATATAATAATTCAGACACTTTCCACGTTAAATAAGTAGATAAATATCAGCTTTATTTGTGACTTGGCTTATTTACAATGTTCCCGCACATTAAGGGGATCCAATATTACCGACAGAACGCGAATATTCTTTATTTTGCAAAATCTTTTTGTTGATTATAGATATCAACAAATCCTTTTCCACAATTAAGGTACACATAATAACGGAGTGCGGAGTTTAACATTTCATATGAAAAGTTAAAAAAAATGAGAGGATTACAGTTTTGTTATCGGCTTCTGCGTCAACATTTACTTAATATAACAAATTTGTAATCTACACGTGCCTAATCAGTAAACTCCGCACTCGGCATTTCATCAAAGAGTATAAGTGAACTGAACCTATTTTTGTGCATATGTTGTGTGCGAGATGGGGGCTCAAGAGTAAAACAGAGCAGTAGATTAGTTGCGTGATGTCGCGATAGACGGAGCTGCAATCTTACATGACAAGGACAGACATAATCGTACTATCTTTGTCTCTTTCATGCGTGTAGAGTAATATACATGTACGCACTAACATTATTGCAGTATCTTTTTTCTCTCGATCATACGCTCTGTCTCTTTCTAATCGCTCGCTCGCTATGTACTACGTATCGCTTAGCTTCATGCTCCTCGCATATTCACTTACGCGTTCACTCGCGCTTCTCTCTCTCTCTCTCTCTCTCTCTCTCTCTCTCTCTCTCTCTCTCTTTCTTTCTGCTCGTTCATTATTGTATATTGTATTCTTTTATTCCCATTATTATATTCTTTTATTTGCTCAATTTTTATTCTTTCTATTCTCGTCTCCCTACATGAAAATAAATAAATTTATTTATTTATGTTTATTTGATACATCATAAATGAGATACACAAGTTATTTTCTTTTTCTATTTAACTATAGTTAAATACAACACATGTACATACAAAATACACATAATTAAATACTTTTTCTATTTATGACATACACAATATCTCATTTATGTTGTATAAAATAAAGACGAATAAACTAATGTATTATTATGTAAGAAGACGAGAATATAGAAAGAATAAAAGTCGAAGAAATAAAAGAATATAATAATGGGGATGAAAGAATACGATAAAGAACGAGGAGCAAGCGAGATGACAAACATCAAACAGTTCCGAAGTCTCGTTCGCGAGGCTCTCTTTATCTATAATATCTCGGGTTACATATCTTTCGTAAAATTTCTGTTTTTCGTATTTTATCGATATCAAAATAATTTTAATAGATTAATGAGATTCTTGCAATTAAAATAATACTAAACATGACATAAATCGGATGATTTTTAATCAGTTATGTTATTAAAATTATGATTACTTATTTCATTTAAAATAATCGGATTTATATCGTATTTGGTGTCATTTTAATCGCAAAAATGTAATTAATCCATTACAATTATTTTCAGATATATAAAATGCGAAATACAAAAGTTTTCTATAGTAAGATGACATATATACGTGAAAGATTTTACAGATAAAAGGAGTCACGCGAGCGAGGCTTCGGAACTCTTTCATGTTTGTCATCTCACTTACTCCTTCATTCTTTCTCGCTCTCGCTTTTGTCGACTCTTCAGCGTCGGCGATCTTTCCTTATCTACAAAATATAAACATCTTCTATATAAAAAGTGAAACTTGTATTTTCCATTTCATCTGTATAAAAATAATTATAATGGATTAATGAGATTCTTGCGATTAAAATGACACGAAACATGACATAAATCGGATTATTTTTAATCAATTATGTTATTAAAATTATGATTACTTATTTCATTTAAAATTATCCGATTTATGTCATATTTGGTGTTATTTTAATCGCAAAAATCTCATTAATCCATTATAATTATTTTTATACTAATAAAATACAATATGAAAGTGTCAGTTTTTATTTTATAAGATGTTTATATATAGTAGATAAGGAAAGATCCCCACCCCTATAGAGCTAGCCCCCCCACCTAGCAAAAATAAAAAAACAAATAGCGTACAATTATGAGCTATTTATGAGCTTTCATATCCCGCAAATTAAAAATTTTGAGCTTATTGCACTACACAGGAATTTAATATTTATGGTGGGTCGATATCGACTCAGCCCCCCACCATAAATATTAAATTCCTGTGTAGTGCAACGAGCTCAAAATTTTTAATTTGCGGGATATGAAAGTTCATAAATAAAAATAAAAATAAAACTTAAAAATATAATATTCAATCAATCTATGCGGCAGAATTAGGAGCTATTTATGAGCTTTTAAGCTAATATAGTTTTAATTTTTGAGCTCATCCCCTTAACCCATAAAATCACCCTACGTCCTCCCGGCACAAGAGAGAACTATACTCAAAATTAAAGAAATTAATTATTTTCCGACTAAATATTGTTTATCGATTTATGAGCTCGTAAAATACACAAATTTCGATTATTGAGCTACAACCCTTTTACAATAAAACCACCTCACATCTCCCCGGCACAAGAGATAACTATACTTAAAATGAAGGAAATTAATTATTTTCCAATTAAATATTGTTTATCAATTTATGAGCTCGTAAATTACGATTATTGAGCTACAACCCCTTTACAATAAAACCACCCCACATTTTTCCGGTACGTGCATTTTGATTATTGTATTGTAACTTTTTTTGCAAGAACTACTATTATATTTCTATATGATAAAATTATACATTATAATTATAAAATAATAAATTTATATATTATGTCTGAATTAATTTTTTGATAGACCAAAGTATGCAACTCAATAATTTTTTCATATCTTTCATATAAATAAAAAAAAAAAAATAGGTCAATTGCGCAAATGTTTAGTTTATATTTTGATGAATCTTAGTATATATTCTTTTTATAAATTCTTTTTTTATGAATTAAATTAATACCGATATGTGAAATATAAAAGATTATTGCAGATAATCTTAATCTTAGATCTCAGATATTTAAATTGTATTATAAGACAACATTTAATAATTTTCTTACATCTATTCAAAAGGACATAAAAGTTAATGAATTAATAACAATTCTTATGATCCAATTTTGTTTAGAAATAAATTTATCTATTATATTATTATTGCATGTGATTTGGATTTTTATATAAATCGTAATTGTCTTTTTTTTGAGAGAATTATTTATTTTAAACACATTTCATTTATTAAAACTAGTTATAGTATAATTTATTTAAAAAACATCTTATTTAAACATTTAACATTTAACATGAACAATTATATAATATTATGTAATGCTTCTGTATATAATATTAAATAGTATATAATAATAATTGTAGATTTCCGTTGAAATTTGATGATACAGTAATTTCTGTTTCTTTTAAATTATCTCTTCTTTCTAGCAAATAGCAGTAAAGTGTCCTATTGTTTTTGGATCAGAACTACGTGTTCCAGAAGATCTTACAATAGATTAACCACTCCTCTTAAGCGATATGGTTGAGACATAAAACTACATTTTAGAGTAGTTGGTATGTCAGAAAGTCGTATAGTTTTATTAATATTTTCAATATCATATAATTCGCATATTATGAAATGGCTTGCGAAATAAGATTATATCATAAATAAAATATAAAACATAATAAAATGCATATAGATGAAATTGTTTAACAGAAAAAATAATGTTATTCTCTTTCTAATACTTATTATAAACATTTGTTACTGTGTTTTCATTTTAGCGATACATATTCTTACATTATTGCATTACATTTATCTGTTCGGATCTCTCTCTACTAAGTATCATATATATTACAATATAAATAAATATATTTAAAAAATATTCATTATACCTGCTTGAGGTGGAGCAGTTGTATCTACACCAATACAATTTGTTCTGGAACATTTATTTGCGCCGCCCAAAAGAAAATGTTCTTCAACTATTTTACTGAATTGTTCTTCTATGAGAAATGCATGTTGAATTTGCAATGTTGGAAACCATGCAAGTATAAAGAAATATATGTTTTGATCGCGATTTATCGTGATAAATTATTTTCTTAATAATGCTACCAGTAGCATCAATAGCTATAGAGGCGGGTTCCGTAAATGTGTATTGTCTATAAATATCAAGCTGATATTTTAACCAATATATTGTATAAAAAGGATCCATTCCTATATTGTGAATAATATTTGTTAATATAGTGCGTTTTGCTATAGACAACGATATAATCGGATTCTTATCAAAAATTTTTGAATCTGAATATTCATATACTGCATCACAGAGAGCTTGTTGTTTGTACAAATGAGGAGGTTCCGGATCGCCCGGTGACATTATTTTTGCAGCTGTTTTAGTTCTATAAATCATAGCACCTTCATTGTATTTATATAATTGTTCACCTATCTCAAGACATATAGGATTTCGTAAATATCTTTTACTGCAATTGCCTGTTCCTTTTGTTATTGTGCATTTAATTATAATAGTTTCACTATCTGTAATGTTTTTCGCGATTCCATTTATAGTGCTACCGCAATTACACTTTCCGCATATTGTTAAAGTATTATTGAAAATTTTATTTCTTTTAAATTGATATCCACATTGCAATTTACATGCTTCCCAATGTTGTTATAATTGCATCTTGCCATTTTCCTGCCTGTAATACTTGGTATTGTCTAAAAGGTAACTTGCGTTTTTCCGTTCTTGCATACTGTTTCGTCTCTATAAGATTGTCGAATTCATTTCTATCGAATATAACATCTATTATACTATGCTCTGGTTCTTCGTCCGATGAAAGTGAAGTTGTCTTTGATAAATTGGCAATACTAACATCCAGAGAATTAGTTTTCGAAAGATCTTTATTTATTTCCGAGGTTAATCCGATTGTCTTATCAAGCAAAGTGCATTTGATATTAAAGCGATTATTCACAACCAGGGTATATAAAGCATGCGGTTGTATTAGTCCTATTTCTTTTGACATATTGGGTTGAGTAAAAAGTCATTGCGTATTTTTTGTATGTTTTTCAAAGTCATTTATTTATATAAAGAATAAAGATCAATCAATGATATATTTTCCGTTTTGTTCGATAACCTTTTGTCATCTTTCGGTGAGCTTCATAATTCCCCGTTCGTAGAAGGACTTGTCTTTATTGGCGAAAAACTGAACAAGGTGCTGATTTACCACCTCATCTGAATTTAACGTTATTCCACGCAAGGAGTTTTGAAGAGAGCGAAACAAGTGGAAGTCTGACGACGCAAGGTCAGGCGAGTATGCTGGGTGGGGCAACACATCCCATCCAAGCTCCAATAATTTTTGACAGGTCGTCAAAGATGTGTGTGGTCTCGCGTCGTCGTGATGGAACACAACTCCTTTACGATTGACGAGCTCCGGACGTTTCTGGATGACAGATTCGTTCATATCAGGCGCACGGTTCAACGACGTGCGCCCGGCTAAAGATCGGCGCTGATTGGCCAGACTTTACTCAATAATAACTCTTTTATTAAGTGTTATATAAAAAATTGGTACAGGACTTTTCTTCTCGGTTTCACCTGCTCTACCTGCACATGACCGGTGATGCGGTTGACGCCGGACACCTTGTATATATATGTCATGTTACTATAGAAAATCAAATGTCTGTATTTCGCATTTTATATATCCGAAAATAATTTAAATGCTTTAATTACATTATTGTGATTAAAATGACACGTCGTAAAATATTAATAAATAATGTTTTTATGTATTGAATTAATTTTAATCAATATGAAAATAACTTTTTATTCGGTTACAGAATATTCGTTTATAAAGATGCGCATTTGTTTTTATTACTACGCGATATTTGTAGCATGCATGTATCTAAGTATGTATGTACGTATCGGGGAATAAAGCGACTGTACTATTCACACGCACACAGCCAGGCACATGCGATAATATCAGTGCGCGGCAGTATTCAGTCTCAGTCTCAGTCTCAGTCGCGCGTGTTGTGTAGATACGCGTAACGAGAGATAACCGCAAAAGTGTGCTCAACCATTATAACGCGTTATAACGCGTCGAATTTAAAAAACGAGTGTTGTGTTTGTGTAGTTATAGTGTGTTCATATAATGGGGCGAAAATGTAATGAGAAACGCTTGCCTCGCTTTGCCCGCAGACTTTCTTTAAAAAGAATAAGGGTCAAAAGGTTAGTATATTTATATACCATAATTCTAGAAGGAATTGTTTTAATGTATACTATATACTAATATGTCGCTAGATATAATTGAATTTTTTTTCCGTGCAGTTTACACAAAAATATAAGTATGATAATGTAATATTATATTATATAAAAATGTAATATTTCAAGTTTCTTTTTTTATTTTTTTTATTATATCTTTAAAGCAATTCCTAAATAGAAAACAACATAAAGACATTTGTATAAAAAAATTGTAACATAAAATTAATGTTTAAATAGAATTTAAGTAGTGTTAATAGGCGGGTTCTAAGCCGGGTCCTCTAAGGGGGGGGTGAGGGGCGAGGGGAAACAGGCGCGGAGGAATGACGTCACGCGGGCGGAGGGGGATTTTGATGGCGCGGGGTCCGCGGAGAGGGGTAGGGGGACCGCGGCGGAACGCGCGGCGGAACGGTAGGCGCGGGGTCCGCGGAGAGGGGGAGGGGACCGCGGCGGAACGGTTGGCGCGAGGTCCGTGGAGAGGGGGAGGGGGACCGCGGCGGAACGGTAGGCGCGGGGTCCGCGGGGAAGAGGGAACGCGAAGGTACGACGCCGCAGCGCGGTGTATTACAAAGGGCGAGTGTCGATGTCCGGCTGCTATAATTTATTATAAACAAAATAAAACCATCGCGGTGGTCTCTTCATCTTTTTTTCCCAGGAAGAGCCGCTCGCGCACTATTGCGCGTAACATTAAAATTAGATGATAAGGCGAGCGCCGATGTCCGGCTGCTAGAATTCGCGTCGGGACATGTTTATCGGTGTACTTACAAAAGGCGGGTGTCGATGTCTGAAATATAAGGCAAGCGCCGATTTCCGGCTGCTCGAGAATTTATAAATAATATAAACAAGATAGAACCATCGCGGTGCTCTCTTCATCTTTTTTCCAGGAAGAGCCGTTTATCGCGTCGTTTGTCGGGATACGTTTCGCGATAACATAACGCGATAGATTAAAAATATATAATGAAGAACGAAGGGTGTCAAAAACTCAGTATGCGATTTGAAAGCTTGCGGTCCGTATATCGACTGAAAGAGGTACGGCAGATACTTGTAAATTTTTGTGTGGCAAGTGTTCGGTGTAGAGGAAGATTTTGTGATAATCTGCATAAAAAAAAATGGAAATAGATAATAAATTCGTGGCAGTATTAGATGAATCGTCCGACGAAGATCACGCATTGTCGGACAGTAATTACAAGAGTGATCAAAGCCAAGACCTTACGGAATGTGTTGACAAGATAGTGTCTCATTCGCAAATTATTGCGCTAAACGGACGTACAAAGTGTTGCGCTATATACTTTTATTATTCCACGGGTGGTTCTTTTGCCGTATGTGCTTCGTGTATGATCTCCATAGCAGATACTGATTTCGGATACATGTATGCTGTTCGGAAGCATGTGATTGAGATATACGACGCGATAAGTGGACGGTCCTGCTCCAATTGCAGACTTCCGATGTATCAGATCTTTCCATGCAATATGTGCCCAATTTGAACACAGTAAAAAAAAAACATTGGCATAAAAAGTGTGAAAAAATAATAATAATAATAAAAACATGGAAAACACCGAGCAAACCGAACGCGACCTGTTGGAGCTGTCGCGTCGAGTCGCTACCTTGGGCGAGTATTTCGCGAGGGCGCAGCGATGCGAGGAATTTATCAAACAGCTCGAAGAACACAGTCGTGTCAAACGTCCGCGACTCTCGATCGGAGTTCGACAATCTTTGGTGGCTAGAATCGCGCGACTCGAGGGTGCGAGGACTCGATTAAAGAGACGGTTTATACACAGCGGTGGTGATTACAGTGGTGACAATACCGCGGAAAGACTCGTTTGGCGAGAGATCGATACCGCGTTCGAAAACCGTATACTAACCGGTGCAGTGATTAACGCAGACTATATCGAACCGCGACAATTTCTCGACGACGCCAAAGACATCGTGCTCGGACACGTGCAAAAAGTTATGGAAAGACATCATAACGTAAAAGTGAACACTGTGTTCAACGGTGAATTCGTGTCGGGTGATAAGAGCGCAAATAAAAGTGTAAATACCAAAAACTATGAACTCTCGCACATCCGATTTACACGAGTGGTACGAGCGACGCGTCGTCGAGCCCACGCTTGCCTCGCTCGAAGAATTTCAAGAACGCGATAGCGGGTGGGCGTTGTCGCGAATTCTCGATTTATATATAACTGTAAATATAAATAAATATAATCCAATGCGCGCGGAGTGCCACATTAAATTATCGCGAGAAATAATGCAATCCAAAGACAATGCGTGTTTCGCGTGGGCGGTGGTCGCCGCTCTACATCCAGCTGAAAGAAACGCGGAACGGGAATCTTCGTATCCACATTATACGACAGTGCTAAATCTCCAAGACATTGAGTTTCCGATGACATTGAGTCAAATTAAAAAATTTGAACTTCACAACATTTCGATAAATGTATACAACATCGAGAAAGAAAACAACATTGTCCCGATACGTTTGAGCGAACAAAAGAAGGACAGACACGTCAACTTGTTGTACATGCAAGATTCGCAAGACGTCGGACATTTTGCGTGGATCAAGAATTTATCCCGCCTTGTGAGCTCACAATTGAGTTGTGGCAAACGAAGACAATATATCTGCGATCGGTACGTATATTTAATAAAAATGCAATATATAAAATATACGAAAGAAAGATTAATTATTTCTTTTTTTACAGATGTTTACACTATTTTGGATCGGAGGACAAGTTGCAGTCGCACATTGCCGCATAGATTGCCGAGAAATGAACGAGTGCGCCATCCGGTTACCGAGCGATAAAGACAAGTGGCTCGCGTTCAACAACTACAACAGAAAGGAGCGACTTCCCTTCGTCGTATACGCCGACTTGGAGTGCGTGCTGAGGAAGACCGACGGCGAATCGTTATCCGCGTATCATTCTCGCCGTAGTACCGATTGCGTTTCGTGGTTCGTGGAAAAATTAAAAAATTTAGCGTAACGCGTAAAGATTATTTTAACCACGAATGTCCCCATGGTAAATTTAACGCGAGATGAGCGGGAAAATTTCACAGCGCGACACACTGTTACATTTGCAAAAAACCGTTTGCGCAAGACGATACACGCGTACGCGATCATTGACATCTTACCGGGAGGTGTCGAGGTCCCGCGCATTTAAACTGCAATTTAAATTATAAAGACTCTTTTTGTATTCCAATAGTTTTTCACTATTTATCCGGTTACGATTCACATTTTATCATCGAGGAAATAGCTACCGCATTCGAAGGCTCAATCAACGTACTACCGATAACGAAAGAAAAGTATATTTCATTCACAAAACACGTTAAAGATATCGCAGAAAAATCAGATTGGCGAAGCGATATAAAGTTACGGTTCATCGATTCCTACAAATTTCTCAGTACTAGTCTCGAAAAATTGACATCGTTTCTAAATAATGATAAACTTCAAATTTTAAAATCGAAATTTCAAAAGTTATCGATCGAAGAGTTCAATTTATTGACGCGAAAAGGTGTCTTTCCATACGAATACATTGACTGTGTCGATAGGTTGCACGATACGTGTTTACCACCGCGCGAATCATTTTATAGTTCCTTGACCGGTGACACCGTATCCGAGATCGACTACGCGCACGCCGAAAACGTTTGCAGGCGGTTCTCCGTTCGAACGCTAGGCGAATACAGCGATCTATATTTAAAAACGGATGTCTTGTTATTGGTCGACGTTTTTGGAAATTTTCGCAACAAATGTATCGAGAGTTACGGGCTCGACCCCGCGTATTATTATACTCTTCCTAGATACACGTGGGACGCGATGCTAAAACATACGAATATTACGTTCGAATTATTTACTGATATCGATATGGTTATGTTTATCGAACGGGGAATACGCGGTGGCCTGAGCCAATGTTCCGGCAGATACGCGTGAGCCAATAACAAGTACATGCCGTCTTACGACTCATCGAAACCATTGTCGTACATGATGTATTTCGATGTAAACAACTTGTACGGTTGGGCGATGTGTCAACCGTTGCCCTATGCCGATTTTCGATGGGTCGACGACATCTCTGACTTTGACGTTAGCGCGATCGCTTCGGATTCAACCACAGGTTATATTCTCGAGGTCGATCTGGAGTATCCGCAACGAGTGGCCTTCACTTGGACACAGTACAATTGGACACGGTGCAAATGGACACGTTACAAATGGACACGAGATTGTGCACACGGTTCAATTGGACACAGTGCATTTGGACACAGTAATTTTGGATACAGTAGCTTTTGGACACATAAGAAAATACGCATCGTTTACTTGGACACCGCTCAATTGGACACTGTTCATTTGGACACCGTTCATTTGCCCACTGTTCGTTTGGACACCGTTCATTTGCCCACCGTTCGTTTGGACACCGTTCATTTGCCCACCATTCGTTTGGACACCGTTCATTGTACACAGAAACATGCGCACTGTTTGTTTGAATATGTAAGAGATGGAGAAAAATAAAAATCATTTCGGGAAAATATAATCAGTATTCTTATAACACTTTATACTGGTAAATCTATGTAAAATATGAAATCGTGAAAAGGAGATACATTTGAAGGTTATAATATCAAAATAAAATATATTCATACTTATATATCTCTGATACTGATGTCATTAATTTTACATTGCTTTTAGCACTTTGTTTAGCCTTTCGCATATTTGGATGTCATGCATGGATACAGTGGGTTCCGCCCGCCCTGCGGGGGGGCTCCACTTCCGGAAGATATAACCTAACCCAAACCTATTTCTTATTTAAAACAAAAATTTGGTGTGGATTACGTCGTATAATTTAAATCAAATTTTGGTGTCCAAACGAACGGTGGGCAAATAACGGTGTCCAAACGAACGGTGTCCAAATGAACGGTGCGCATCTTTCTGTGTCGAAACGAACGGTGTCCAAAGAACAGTGTCCAATTGAGCGGTGTCCAGTAAACGATGCGTATTTTCTTATGTGTCCAAAAGCTACTGTATCCAAAATTACTGTGTCCAAATGCACTGTGTCCAATTGAACCGTGTGCAAAATCTCGTGTCCATTTGTAACGTGTCCATTTGCACCGTGTCCAATTGTACTGTGTCCAAGTGCACCACTCCATCCGCAACATCTTCACGACGCGCACACTGATCTACCGTTCTGTCCAGTACTCTGCGTTGATAGACAAGCTCCTCGCGACTTTATACGATAAGAAGCGTTATGTCATACACTATAGCAACCTGCAGCATTGCACGCGTCACGGCCTTCGCATCGCAAAGATACATCGCGTATTGCAATTCGCTCAATCCGCATGGCTCCGCGATTACATCAAACTCAACACCCGGTTTAGAACGCGCGCGACAAAAGATTTCGAGAAAAATTTATACAAGTTAATGAACAACGCGGTATTCGGTTAAATTATGGAAAACGTGCGCAATCACGTCGATGTAAAATTATTAACAAAGTGGGACGGACGATACGGCGCGGAGGCAATGATCGCGAAACCAAATTTTTATAGCAGGAGCGTCTTTTCAGAAAATTTGGTCGCCGTTGAACTGCGCAACCTCGAGGTGAAATTCAATAAACTGATCTATGTCAGTATGTGTATACTCGATATATCGAAAGTGTGTTTATACGAATTTCACCACGAATACATGTTACCGTTATATCGCAAAAATTGTAAAATAATGTACACCGATACAGACAGTTTGATTTATCACATCGAGTGCGAGGATGTGTACGAGAATATGAAACGCGAATCGCTAGATTCGACACGAGCGATTATCCAGCTAACAACGCGTACGGTATACCGCTCGAGAACAAGAAAGTGCCGGGTTTGATGAAGGACGAGAATAACGGTGCGATCATGACTGAATTTGTCGGGCTTAGAGCAAAAATGTACGCGTTGCGAATAAATAGTAAAAAGGATACAAAAAAGATTAAAGGTTTCAAGCGTACCGTCATAGCGAGAACGATAACATTTGACGATTACACACGGTGTCTGCGCGATGAAATTGAAATGACTCGACAACAATCCTGCATAAGATCAAAATTGCACGAGGTGTACACAATCAGCGAGACAAAAATCGCCCTGAGTCCGTACGACGACAAACGATATATCGTACCTGATTCGACCGACATCCTGCCGTGGGGACATTACCGGATACCCTTATAATGTAATATAATGTAATGTAATATAATGTAATGTAATGTAATGTAATGTAATGTATATATGTATGTATGTATGTATGTATGTATGTATGTGTGTATGTATGTATGTATGTATAAGGAAAACAAAAGAAATATATATTTCTATCTTTCTTTTTTTCTTTTTTATATTTCATATTTTATATGCTGTATACATCTTACATATATTTTTATATTTCAGATACTTTATATGTATTTCATATTCTTTATATGTTAAAAATAAAATACAGTTTGTACGAATTAAACCACATTGTTCTTGTGTATCCAAGAATTGTGCGATCCATCGAATCCCAACCATTTGACTTAAACCTCGTCACCTCTCCTGCGCAGTACTTTCTCCACGAGATACACGTCCGGATAAGTCGCGCGACGCAACTCGTACTCGTAGAACGCTCCAGCGACAGATTTTTTGCGATAGTCCTCGAGTAGATAGGTTACTGGATTAGTACGTTGCACTTTAACGATCTTAAACACTTCGGTGGTCCAGTTTGGCGTGTAACCCTTCTCGAAGATCGTCTTGTACTTGCTAACGCGTACCGGGTCACCTACTTTGAACTTTGCCGGACCCGCGATCTTTATCGCGCTGTACACAGTATCCAAGAGTCTTTCGACGATCGCAGGGGTAACGTCGACGGGTCGCATGCCGATCGTTCGATGCTTGCGCGCGTTGTAATCCGATACGAGTCGCAGCAACGCATCGACCCACTTGTAAGTTCCGTTGAGCGTAAACATCTTCCACATATCGTTCTTAAATGTACGATTGAATCGTTCGACGACCGATGCCTTCAACACCGAATACGTGGAATAATGATTGATGCCGTGTTTCTTCACAAGACGTTGCACGTTGGCGTTGTAAAATTCCTTCCCCATATCGGTTTACATATTTTTCGGGCGCCTCTCGCTATTTCGAATTATCTTTGCGATAGCGTCAGCCGTCTCGCTTCCGCCTTTATTCTTGAGCGGTACAGCCCACGCGTACTTGCTCAACACATCGATGACGGTGAGTATGTAGTGGTAACCTCTGTTGAAACGAGAGTACGGACGCATCTCGACGATGTCAGCTTGCCACAGGTCATCGTAACCCCGCACTACGACGCGTCTTCGGGGAAAATTTCTTCTCGCCGAAGCATGCAGTTCCTCGACGAGTCGTAGCTTCTCGATATTTTTACGTCCGTTGGATTTTAACGATGTCATGTTTTTAGCGGTGCGGCTAGTTGGCGCGTAATAATACGTGTAAAGAAATTACATTATAATTTATATTTCTAACTTTTAACCACTCAATAACCGTTTATTCCCGTTCATCGTCTTTCCTAATTCGTTCGCAGCTGTTCCTGAGCCGTTCCTGAGCCTTTAGATAACCGTCCGACAACCGTTCCTGAACCGTTCGGCCGTCCTTCAACCGTTCGTAGCCGTTCGTGAACCGTCCGTAGCTGTCCGTGAACCGTTTCTTGTCGTCCATTGTCGTTCATTGACGTTTCGTTGACGTTTCGTCGTCGTTCGTTGACGTTTCGTTGACGTTTTGTCGTCGTTTCGTTAACGTTTCGTCGTCGTTTCGTTGTCGTTCGTTGACGTTTCGTTGGCGTTTCTAATCTAGCGATATTCGTTTATCACGATCTGTAACGCTCGCATGTCTTTCTCTAACGCTGCAAGCTTCTCGTCTAACTCTTTTAGTTGATTTCTCAACGTTTTAACGCACTGATCCAGGTATAGTTTGTTGATGGCGTCGGTATCAGCCACAGGTTGCGCCACACGACGAATCTTGCGCGACCTCGCGTCAAAGTTCGTAACACAGTGCGACACAGAGCGTTATCGCGCACGAAATTTCTCATTAATCCGTTTCATCGACGATACGAAATGGCATTCGTCGCGTCTTTGCTCTGCTCGGACATTCCAAATTTGTTGATGCGCATCATCGATGCGAGAGACGTCGGTCGATCGATTGATTAGTTTTGTCGAGATATCGCTTAATTTATAATAATACCGGCTTCGCGAAGTTCCTCGATGATCGATAGGATCTCGTTGTCGTGGCCGTTGTGACCCGCTTGGTGCGAAGCGTCGAGCAATCGTAAACGATCCACCAGCTCGTTGGGATCGTCCCAGTGTACGTAATCGATCTTGTTGTCGGTTAGCGTCATCGCCCGAAGCGCGAATAATCCCTTTCCAGATTTTGTTTTTTTGGGTTCGATCGGTATCAGCTTTGCGATTATTTCTTTGTACTTGTATCCCCTGTTACTCAGTAATCGACCCTGCGCATCGTGATTGCGTTTATGCGCGTTCGTCGTCAACAGCATACTCTTGTACGTTTGCTTGTCATCCTCCGTATAGATGACGTCATCGGGGACTTTTTTGAAGATCAACTCGTAAAGACCAGGTGTGCCGACGTATCGTACGCCGTCGATAATTATGTTATCCGCGTTGTCCACGTCAAAACGTTTATTACCGAACATCATTCCATCGTTGTCGAAATAAACACCGTACACGGTGTCAATACCGCTCTCTCGATCGCCGCTCAGGACAGGCCAGACGTACCTCCGACCCAGCGACCTAACTGATCTCGCAACGTTTCTCGACCTTCCAGTGTTTGCAACTAATTTCGGACGGATGGCACGAGCGAGTCGTCCGTGGTTTCGAAAACATCCTCGTCCGCGAGTAATTCGAACATCGTAGGTTGTACGGTTCTCATTGACGCGGATGGTGTAGAAGTTATCGGCGGTACATCCAGTAGAGGGTCCGACCGTTTCGATTTATGCGGTGCTGGTGAGCGATCCGACCTGACGTTGGATCGTTTTCTCTTTTGCGATGTCGCATCATCTTTCTCGCGCTTCGGGATGGATAACGTTTCGATCCCCGCGTCGGTGTTACTCCCAGGCTCGTTCTTCACCGCGATCGAGCTAGAGTTGTCAACGATCTTTCGTAGCGGCTCAATGAGAGGTCTAGAGCGCCTGTCCAACACGATATCCTCATCGATCTTGCCGGTCTTCAAAGCGCGATATTTCTTGCGAATCGATTCGCTCGTTTTCACAATTGCCCTCGCAATCTTCTCGCGCTCGCAAATATCCTCGCTCTTATCGATCGCAGCCATCGCGGAAAAGCAAAAAAATGTCAATCTCTCTCTCTCTCTCTCTCTCTCTCTCTTACATTTCACCTCCGACGAAGTATCGGCAGCGACTAATCGTTTTGCGGTATCGCGAACACGTTAAATCGTTTTCTGTATCGACCATCGTTGAGCAAGCTGTCCTTGTCTATCACTACGAATCCGTACTTGCATTGCCAACAATCGCGACACAACGCGCAAAATTCATCGTACGGCATATCGGTATTCACGTGACCGTTGTACACGTGTTTCAGGTTGGTACCATCCTGTTTGAACAGGATCAGCAGGTTCGCGTTGTCGCGTATCAGATGTTTAGGTATTCTCGCGTACGTCTGACAGAGATAAAAGCAGTCGACGCTCGAGTGCCGGCCCATTGAAAAGTACTCTTTCACAGCATCTTGCTTATCGCATGCCACGTCATCGAACACGAAAATTGAGTATGGACGCGCCTCGCTCGGCGGAATGACGTCACTGTTGTTGGAGAACGTGAAGTAGCCGATTTCGTCGATCGATGTCAGCAAATTTTCCAGATATCGATATTTTGGTTGTTGCAACGACTTTGAGTACACGTACACGTTTTCGAAACGTACACCGTGCGGATTTTCCAGCAGGCTTATCAGAACGTTAGTTTTACCACAATTCGAGGGGCCGCAAACGATTGCGCGTATAGTAGTCGGTAGCATCGTACCATGCTTGCGCATCTCCGCGTTGTCCCCCATCGATCGTAATCTGTCGTCGCAATTCGTCACGCGTATCGCCAAAGGTTGTCGCACGAATCTCATGTTCACACTATCAACTGAGGAACGCTTTATCGAACGCCTATTTATAGGTGCGCGGAACAGCGAATCGCTTAGTAACGAAAATGTTCGTCCTACTGTCGAGACCTTCCGATATTTGCGATTTGAGCGCCGAACAGTGACAATTTGTGCCGAAAGTTGTTCTGCTGTGAATGTGCGGCGATCACGTCCACTACCTGTGGGACAAGCTTCCGGAACATATAAAAGCGGATTTAGAGGTTCAACAAGTTCAGCGCTGTTGCGAACATTACAATCAACCGTGGCAGCGAACGCACATCGACGGTCCAGCACCGTTGATAAAAGATTGCGGTGAATGTCAACGAAAATAAGTAGAGGCCGATTAAATCGTGCGATAAACGCTCTTCCTTTCGAATTACATATCCCCGGTTATCAGTTTTACGGTCCGGGTACTCATTTGGAAAAACGATTGGCGAGAGGTGTTCGGGGTATAAATCCATTGGACACGGCCTGTCGCGAGCACGATACAGCGTATTCCCGGAACACCGATCTCACCGAGAGACACGCGGCTGACAGGATACTCGCTGAGAAAGCGCGAACTCGCATCGTCGCGAAAGATTCGACTCTCGATGAGAAAGCCGCAGCTACAGCTGTTTGGGCAGCGATGAAAGCCAAGACAAAAATCGGCATGGGTATGAAAACGAAGACGAAGACGAAGACGAAGATGAGGACTATGCGGACAAGGTCGATGAAAAAGCGGATACTTCCGTCAGCGAAACGAGGCGGTGTATTGCCGATTCTACCGATGTTGGGCGCGCTCGGATCCTTGATCGGTGGAGCGGCTGGCGTGGCCAAGGCGGTGAACGACAGCAAAGCCGCGCGCCGTCAGCTGGAGGAGCTGCAACGTCACGATCGCGCGATGGAAGGTCGCGGACCTTATCTCGCTCCGTATAAATACGGATAGGGACTGTATCTCAGCCCGTACAGACGTAGACAAGGAGTGGCAACGAAGAAAAAAAAACGTCGAAAAGACGCTAAAAATGTCCACGGGTGTGACAACGAACATACAATTAGAACAATTGGCGGAACGTATGCGTATACCGTACTTTAGAGGGGTTTTCATGCGTGATTCGTTACCGATCGGTGGTATATATCGAAACGAGAGCGGCATTGTGAATTTGGATAACACCGAAGAACCGGGTACTCATTGGGTAGCGTACGCAAAGAAGGGAAATCGCGCTATATATTTCGACGGTTTTGGTAATCTTCGACCGCCGAATGAATTGGTGCGATATTTCGGATGGAATGTGACGAAGATCGAGTACAATCGCACGTCCTTTCAACTTACGATCAAAGCATCTGCGGATAATTATGTCTGGGGTTTCTCCGAACGGTCGATGACAATCGGTGTGAACTTAAAGCCTGACAATGCGTCGTTAAGACTCAGTATTCGTTAAACAGTTTTGCCCACATGTCTATGACATTCACGCTGACCGGGAAGAGTAGCGTCCTCGCGGCACACTACCATCCAGCCATAGATTTGAGCGACGGTGATTACGAGCTCGGTCTAACAAATTTTGAGACTTATCATATATCGATATCGAACGTTGTTTGATAAAGTACCAGAGGAGTCTCTGGTTTCGGGGGATATCGGGAAGAACGCTTAGAGTCCACGCACACGTACGTTGGTCCGAGCCGCACTTCGCGAATATTCGCACTTACACTCAATTCGATGATTGACTGCCGGTTGATAATGTCCTTACTTTCACTGAGATTCTTGAGAACACCGTGAGATTGATTTCTAGATCCGATCCGAACAGCAAACCAAATTCCGAGAGCGTTGTCGATTTTTCCAAAGAAAGCGTGCGCTATAAAAAACCGTTACTCGAGGAATGATCGAGGATCACCGGAAGGGTCGATATCGACGCAGGAGCGCGGAAAATCTCCTGAGAGCTTGATTATGATTGGCTGATAGCGTCGTGCGATGCTGATTGGATTGATAAGACCGGCATAGGGATTGGGTTGAGGTCGCGTATGAGAGAAAAGGAAGAGAGAAAGAGCACTAAAGAGAAGGACTAGAGTGAGTAAGATGATGGTGGTGAGATTGTGCAAATGTCGCGATATTTTCTGAACATTCCGCCCGCCTTCTACAACAGCGTTGAAGAATTATGCTATTGGTGATGGTGAGGCCGAATACGTTGCTGGTTGCTCCGTGGGTGAGGGTTGATCTGGTGTCGTCGGAAGCACTGCCAACTTGGTGATAGGCCGCTTGAGTTCTGTTGTGGCCGTCTTGAGGGTGACCACTCTGCAGAGACCGTCCTAGCCAAGATGAAGCTGTGTGACCCGAGCAAGAGGCCATTTTGATGGGGGGAATCTCTCATCCGTGAGAAGTACAAGAGAGCCGACCTTGATTTGTGTGGTGGAATGATGCCATTTCGATATCGCTAGCTGACGTTGAAGACATTCAGCTGGCCAACGTGACCAGAAATGCTGGAATTGCTGCTGAATGAGCTGCCACCGTGATAAACTTGGAAGGGGCACTGCGGAGAGAGATGGTTCCGGAATTGTAGTTGGCGCTGCCCCGATGATGAAGTGCCCGGGGGTGAGGGCTGCCAGGTCTTCTGGGTCGTCAGAAAGTGGACACAATGGCCTGGAGTTGAGGACTGTCTCGATTTGAACTAGAAGAGTCGTAAGTTCTTCATAGGTTAGGGCAGTCTCGCCTATAGTTCTTCGCAGATGATGCTTGACCGATTTGACAGCGGCCTCCCATTTACCGCCGAAGTGAGGGGCTGCTGGAGGATTGAAGACCCAAGTGGTGCCGTCATGGGTCAGTAGCTGAGCGAGTTCCGAGAATTTCTTTGATCCCGCATTGAATAGCCGCTTAAGAGATGTATCTGCCCCTTGAAAATTGGTTCCACAGTCGCTAAAAAGAGTTTGGCAGATACCTCGCCGTCCCGTTAACCGCCGATACGCTGCGATGAATCCGTCTGTCGAGTAGTCCGTCACTGCCTCCAGATGAACCGCCGAAGTTGAGAAGCAAACAAAGATGGCTAACCATCCCTTGTGACACTTAGCCCCTCGTCCTCGCCAAGTTTTAAGAGTGAGAGGGCGTAATCAACCCCTGTGTTGAGGAAGGGACGAGATGGCGTAATGCGAGATGATGGTAGTTGACCCATGAGTTGCTGTGCCCTTACGCCTCGTTGTCGAGCACACCGAACGCAGCGGAGAATGTGAGATCTTACTGGAGCTCGGCCACCAACGATCCAGTAAGCCTGGCAAAGATAAGTCAAGGTTACCTGAGTTCCGCCGTGAAGAGTCCGTAGATGGGCGTCCGATATAATGAGTCTGGACAGATAAGAATCCCGTGGCAAGATGGCTGGGTGCTTGCATTCAGAGTCCAATTGAGAATGCTTGAGTCGGCCTCCGACTCTGAGGATGCCCGAATGATCGATAAAGGCCGTAAACTTGGCGAGAGGATGAGATCTTGACAAATGTGCTCCGCTTGAGATGAGTGTCAGTTCCGATGAGAAGTACGCCGATTGGACTGACCGAATCCAATATAATCGTGAAACTTCCAGATCTGCAGGTGTGAGAGGTGTGGCCAGAGAAGACTGTGGTATACCTTTGAGGATCGCGCAACACCGTTGACAGTGAGCCGTAATCCGAAGAAGCCGTGTGAGCGATGAGTAACGATAAAGAAGCTCCCAGAGGTGGTGTTGCCTTATTGTTGAGGAAGTGAGAAGAAGCCCGGGCCGCTCCTCAAGAGTTGCCGCCGAATCTAGCTGTGATACCATGCTTGGCCAATGTTAAGGAGGCTGTGCTAGCCATGAGGGACCGTTCCACCAAAGATGATGCCGAGAGAGTTGCGTGGAAGAGAGACCGCGAGAAGCACAGTCTGCTGGATTCTCCTTGCCGGGAATAAACCGCCAATGGCCCTGAGGTACGCGTTCTTGAATTGCCGCCACTCGATTCCGAACGAAGTCCTTCCAGCGAGAAGGATGACTGTTGATCCAGGTGAGCGATACTGATGAGTCCGTCCACAGGTAGATTGGTACCTCCGCGAGTTCTAGTGTTCGTTGAACATAACTGATGAGACGAGAGTGTAGAACCGCCGCCGTGAGTTCCAGCCGGGGAATGGTGAGCCGTTTGAGAGGTGCGACCTTAGTTTTGGCGCAGACCAGTGTGATGATTGGCTCTGTTATGTGATGGGTGACCTTGATGTAAACTGCAGCCGCCATGGCAAGTTGCGAAGCATCTGAAAATCCATGAAGTTCGACCGTGGCTGACGGCGTGAGAGACATCCACCGAGGAATCGTGATGGAAGTCAGGGCCGACAGCTCTGAACGGAAGTGCGTCCACCGATCTCGAAGTTGCGGCGAGAGATAGTCATCCCAGCCGACCTTTTCCAGCCACAGTTCCTGGAGGAGAGTCTTCGCCCTGATGATTACCGGAGATAAGAATCCCAAAGGGTCAAACAGTTGTGCTACTTCCGACAGTATGGTCCGTTTGGTGATGACGGGCCGGTTGGAGGCCTTGCTCTGGAAGACGAACGGATCTGAGTGAGGCTGCCACGTGAGTCCCATAATCTTACCCTGCGTGTTAGCGAACGAGTGAGGCTCTACTGCTGCGCCGTCCCTAGGGAAAGCCCGAAATAGCTCCGGATGATTACTTTGCCACTTCGCCAGAGGAAAGCCGCCCGCCTTGTGCCCGGGGGTAAACTGAAGGGTTTTGATAAGTTGTCCAGAAGCAAAGGTGAGTTCCGATCCGAGATCGATGAGCATCCTGACCGAGTGAGGCGAGCCGCCAGGTGATCGGATGATGGCGCAACAAGTAGCGAGTAAGACTGCCGGACGAGTGAGAGCTGCCGAGTGAGATGGAGCGAGGACTGCGTGCGTGAGTCATTCCGAAGCCGCTGATGTGGTGCTCTCATTTGGTGAGGCTAGCGCCGGCGTTTGTGGGGCTGCGGTTGAGGAGATTACTCTGCCTTGTGTAGCTGACGGACGTGGGGGCGGTTGACCATCCATGTGTATCATGGTATGATGCTTGTTGCCGCAGTCTCTGCACCTCTTGGAGTTTTGACAGGCGAGTGCGTTATGCCTGCCCAAACAATTGAAGCAGAGTCGAAGGTCGATTATTATGTTGCGCCGCAGATGAGGAGACATATCTCTGAAACGAGGACAAGAGACAATGTAATGAGGGCCAGAGCACAGTGCACATCCAGAGGTCTCCGAATTCCCAGAGGGGGGTGAGATGGCCACATGAGCGGTGGCCGTAGATGGTTTGCTGCTGTGTCGTAATGCCTTGTTTTGTCAGGTGATGTCTAATTGATTAACTTCACTGAAGAGAGAGTGTCCGATGAGCAGTGCGTCTCCGAGGATGAGAAGGAGAGGTCCATATACCGCGTACGAGATTCACAAGATGGCCGGGGAGAGAGCGTTCCAGCCGGGGAATGTGGTCAAAAGCACCGCGTGGCTACAGGAGCGAGAGAGAGAGCCTAGTCGCGTCGTGGAGATCCGTTGCCGAGCGCCCGAATCCGTCCGAGCGTCGCCGAACACGCACGAACTGGCGGGCGCGCTGGAAGTCTGAGAGCGAGAGAGAACGCGCCGAGGATCGTTCTCGAGCTTTCGCCGGTAGCACTTGGAAAGCACACATTTGGTTCTCTTAGTCTGCACACAGAGATGTTCGATCCGATTCACTGAGGAGAAAGTGTGCGATGAGCCGGCCGTATCCCGCGCACGAGGCTCACAAGATGGCCGCCGAGAGCGTGAGCCTGAGCACGTGTCGCAGAGATCCGTTACCGAGCGCCCGAGCGTCGCCGAACACGCACGAGCAACCGAGCCCGACGGAAGTCAGAGCGAGAGAGAAGGCACGACACGGATCGTTCTAGAACTTTCGCCGTTAGCACATGGAAAGCACACACTCGAATTTCTACGTCCGCGCACAGATATGTTCTTTCAGATTCACTGAGAGAGTGTGCGATGAGCCGTCCGTATCGCGCGCACGAGGCTCACAAGATGGCCGCCGAGAGCGTGAGCCTGAGCACGTGTCGCAGAGATCCGTTACCGAGCGCCCGAGTCCGCCCGAGCGTCGCCGAACACGCACGAGCAACCGAGCCCGACGGAAGTCAGAGCGAGAGAGAAAGCACGACACGGATCGTTCTCGAACTTTCGTCGTTAGCACGTGGAAAGCACACAACCGAATATCTAAGCCCGCACACAGATACGTTCGTTACCGCACCCACCGATCCGGCTCGAAGGACCAAAAATGTTTGATAAAGTACCGGAGGAGTCTCTGGTTTCGGGGGGTGTCGGGAAGAACGCTTAGAGTCCACGCACACGTACGTTGGTCCGAGCCGCACTTCGCGAATATTCGCACTTACACTCAATTCGATGATTGACTGCCGGTTGATAATGTCCTTACTTTCACTGAGATTCTTGAGAACACCGTGAGATTGATTTCTAGATCCGATCCGAATAGCAAACCAAATTCCGAGAGCGTTGTCGATTTTTCCAAAGAAAGCGTGCGCTATGAAAGACCGTTACTCGAGGAATGATCGAGGATCACCGGAAGGGTCGATATCGACGCAGGAGCGCGGAAAAGCTCCTGAGAGCTTGATTATGATTGGCTGATAGCGTCGTGCGATGCTGATTGGATTGATAAGACCGGCATAGGGATTGGGTTGAGGTCGCGTATGAGAGAGAAAAGAAAGAGAGAAAGAGCACTAAAGAGAAGGACTAGAGTGAGTAAGATGATGGTGGTGAGATTGCGCAAAAGTCGCGATATTTTCTGAACAAACGTGAATTCCTCGAATAATAAATTTTATTTCGATGAGGATGACACGGAAATTACGATTCCCGAGGGATCGTACGAGATACACGCAATACACAAGTTTTTGAAACGTGCAATTTCACGGAAACGCCCGCGACGCGTAGTTCGCTCCGGCAATCGTGTCGACAAACGTGATGATATCGCGGGGATATCGCGAGAGGAAACCGTTCGAGCGAGCGGTGACGAAGACGAGGTTGTAGAATACCCGATAGTGCTCCGTGCTAATTACAATACGATGAATAGCGAGATCAAGTGCGCTTTCAGAATAAACTTTAACGAACCCAACAACATTGGATCGCTGCTGGGATTCTCGTCAAAGCGTATATTGCTGCCGGGACAATGGCACCAATCGGACATACCGATTAATATTATCAACGTAAACATTATCCGCGTAGAGTATAACGTGACCGCTGGTGCGTACAGCAATGGCAAACGCGTTCATACGATACATGAATTTTCACCGAGCGTGCCGCCAGGATATAAGATATCGGAAACGCCGGCGCAGATCATTTACCTGCCGATCATCACGCGGAGCATTACGGATCTAACGATACGCGTTGCGGATCAAGACGGACGATTGCTCGATTTTCGAGGAGAAGAGATCACCATCAGATTGCACGTACGACGGCGACAAAATTAGCACGCGATACATGAGATGCTCGTGTTGAGCGGAGCGAAAGACGCGGGAGATAACGCGACGACAACAACAACAACAACAACGTCAACATTCGCTAATATTCGATTATCCGGTTGCGCCAAGAAAAAGAAACTCAACGCGTCAAACGTTGAATTTTTGCAATCTTTGGGATTCGCGGTGCGAAATATCTGAGAAAACATGACCGATATCCTTAACATCAAAAGCGAGCCGGTCTTTGACGATCGTATCGTCAAGATCAAGACTCACACGTACAACCCTCACGCCAATACGACGTTTGAGCACAGCGATGAGATACGAATACCCATACAACAACAGGATCTGTATACGTTGCCGTATGAGAGTTTTCTATACATCGAGGGAAAACTAAAGATAAACAAACCAGCTGAAGGGTTTGATGTTGTACTGGGAAATAATTACGTCGCGTTCATGTTCGATGAGATTCGATACGAACTCGACGGTGTGGAGATTGATCGTAGCAGAAATGTGGGAATAACCAGCACACTCAAGAACTATGTAACGATATCATCCGATAGAACCGTGATTATGAGAAACGCCGGCTGGGATTCGCCTACTAACACGAATGGATACTTTAATTTTTGCGTACCGCTCTACATGTTATTGGGATTTTGCGAGGATTACAGGCGCGTGGTGATTAACGCTCGTCACGAATTGATCTTAATACGATCGCGCAACGACAACAATTGCTTGATTGGAAATTTGGTGTTGGAGCCTGTGATCGACATATTCAAGATACAATGGCGAATGCCGCACGTCGTATTGAACGAGATTAACAAGTTATCGATGCTACGCGCCTTGGAAAGCGGACAATACCTCAGTATGGGTTTCCGCTCGTGGGATCTATACGAATTTCCGCTATTGCAGCGTACAACCAAACATTCGTGGCCCATTAAGACCGCGACTCAGCTGGAGAAGCCGCGATACGTTGTTTTCGTTCTGCAGACAGATCGGAAGAACGTCATGTCCGAGGATACGAGTCGATTCGACGACTGCAAATTGACCAACGTGAAACTCTATTTGAACTCGGAATGTTATCCGTACGACGATATGAATCTGGATTTCGATAACAACAGATGGTCGATTTTGTACAACACGTATCAACGTTTCTGCAAAAATTATTACGGTTACGAGTATCTCGAGCCGAGTCTTACCGTCACGCAATTTTTACGTAACGGTCCATTCGTGATCATCGATTGCTCTCGACAAAACGAATCGGTCAAAAGCGCAACCGTGGATGTGAGATTGGAATTCGAGTGTAAGGAGAACGTGCCGCCGAATATCACAGCGTACTGCCTCATCATACATGATCGCGTGATTCAGTACAACCCGTTGACCAATGTTGTGCGCAAAATCACCTAAGTATGGGGGAATGAGACGATATAAAATCTATAATACATCAGGATCAATTGCAGTCTTGTTCTCGACGTGCTGATATAAAAAAGAAAAACGTTATGTCTGTACCAACGTTCGTGAACCTACAAGGATTCTTCGTCGGGATGAAATTGTCGTAAAGGAGGTGGCGGTGCTGAGAAAGGGGACCGTTCTGGCGCATTACATTTTTACATACCCCCTACCATGGAATCTCCTCACAAAATCCGACAAATCGTGCGCTTCCTGGCTGATCGCGAATCACCATGGATTACGATGGGAAGACGGAAACGTGCCGTACAGCATGGCTAAACGCTTGATTACATCAGCCGTGCTTGGAACAGAAGAGGATGACGAGACGTCGACTCTCGTGTACGTCAAGGGATGCCAGAAACGGGAATGGCTGGTGGATTTGCTTGAGAATCTTGCGAGAGAAAATTTAATCATCGAGACTTTGGATGCTGATTACGAAGATATTGAATCTTTAAATAATCTAGATGTTACTAATATTGGATGATTGCATAAGTTCGTGCCCGATTTTCATAGATGGCATTAAGTTACTGCATGGCGGAGTTCTATTGTTTTCGTGTGGTAATTGTTGCTTACACCGAATAGATGACGTTGTCTTATGTCAATTTAGCGTCAGACATTGTTCAGATAAGTCCATTTGTGCATAAGAGAAATCATTAAAAATGGAGAACGAAAAGGTGCATTTGCGGCATGTAATGCTATATGAATTTCGGAAAGGCGTGAGTGTTGGGATTGCATAAAAAAATATTCAAAGCGTTTATTTGGACCGCGCTCCTGCTCTCCGAACAGTCAAAAAATGGTTTGGCAGATTTCGAAATGGTGATTTCAACATGGAGGATCAACCCCGCTCTGGACAGCCTTCTGGCATTAATGATGACATTGTGCATGCCTTAGTGGAAAGAAACCCAAGGATTACAACTGAGGATATTGCTGAGAAGCTGGACATCGATAATTCAACCGCTTTTCGTCATTTAAAAAAGCTTGGATACATTTCCAAGCTTGATACGTGGGTGCCGCATCTCCTGACTGAAAGGAATAACTGAAAGAAAAACTGCAGGAGTTGCAATGGGAAATTCTGCAGCACCCGCCATACTCTCCAGATATTGCGCCTTCAGATTTTTATCTGTTCTGGTCTTTGCAGAATAGTTTAAATGACAAGAATCTCAATTCCGAGGAAGCTGTCGAAAACCACCTTACAAACTTTTTTCAAGAAAAACCAAGTTCTTTCTTCAAAAATGGAATCGACAAGCTTATAGATCGTTGGAAAACCATTGTAGAAAAGAATGGAGACTGATATAATTGATTAATAAGTGTTATCTCTAAAATATAATCTATTGAAGTTTATATTTAAATCGGGCACGAACTTATGCAATCACCCAATACTATACGATGCGAAAAACATGTTAAGAATTGCGCATTACAGAATGTATTAAAAATATTTAACTGGTGGTCGCAATACCAAAAAAAAAATTGCAATATTTTTATAAATAAAATGTGTAAACGTATTTAATGTTTTTTATTTCTTATTCTCCCCACTCCTTTCCTCGCGAGTCGTTTCTAAGTATTCTTTTTAACGTTGGCCGTTTCCCCTTCTCCTAAATTTTCAGAACAATAATCTCCCATCGCATTATATGTTGACCGTTTCCCCTTCTCCTAAATTTTCAGAGCAATAATCTCCCATCGCATCATACGTTAACCGTTTCCCCTTCTCCTAAATTTTCAGAGCATTGATCTCCCACCACATCATACTTTTGAAAAATAAGCATCACGTATATTCGATTAATTTTTTATACGATCAGTGTCGCATCAACTGCTAGTACCAACGGTTCACTTCTCATAACCGAGAGACAAAATGTGCTCCGCTGAAAGAAGCACCAGCAACGGTTGCAAACGCGCGAATTACTACGTTCCACGAGACGAAATTAAACCGTGCAAGAAACCACGAAATGAAGTTAAGCCGTACAAGAAACCACTTGATTTGTAAGTATCACAAATGTTTTATATATATTCTTCATATATTTTTTCATATGTTTTTTCTATGCTATTTCATATTTTTTGTATTTTTCAGATGTGGTAAACCACGTATTTTGGTACGTAGATTTGCTTTGACGCGCACTGCTTATAAATACTTAGATATTGGCATCAGCGTTGGAATAACATCTTACGTGGAACTGCATCTGGGCGATAACCGAGGCAACCGAATCGTATTATCTATCGATACATGGGAATCGCTAATGCTGAAACGCGCGGACGTTGAACAACTTGTACAAACGCCTAATCATGCACCGATATGGATTAACGATTTAACAATTGAGATTGTTAAAATAAGTGATGCGAGTGTTGTCAAACTTACGTTGCGCGATTCTTGCTTGTACATGAAACCGTCAACTATATTTTTCTTATTCGAACTCGAACACTGTGTTAATCACGAATATTTGAAGCTGTGCGAGAATCTAGAAGCTGTAAATGAGAGTTTCGATCAATTTGTTCGGAGTTTGCAAAGTAGTATGTTTGGCGCCGAGAGAGATTCTGCGGTTAAAATCTTGCGCGAAGTTTATGATAAAACATCTATCATAGATTGCGAACTATTAGCTTATGCTGTGGATGAAATTTTGTCTGAAACCTTGAGACGGGGTGATGTATGGTAATATAAATAAATAAATTAATGTGTTAAAAAATGAAAAAAAATGATTATGTATTTCTTTCGCTTCCCTTTCTTGCATATCCTCAGTACAAACCGCGCGCGATCTTACGGTACGATGCCGTAATGCGTGAGAGAAGGATGGCGCGAAGCGTTCGCATGAGCGTGGTAAAGGGATAGCGTTCGTAAGTCGGTGCGATAAGTATAGCGTTCGTAAGACGGTGAGTATGAGGGAGATAGCGCGAGGCGACCGCATGCACGCATGTGGGAGAAGGACGGCGCGAGGCGTTCGCATGAGTGCGGGAAAGGGATAGCGTTCGTAAGTCGGTGCGATAAGTATAGCGTTCGTAAGACGGTGAGTATGAGGGAGATAGCGCGAGGCGATCGCATGCACGCATGTGGGAGAAGGACAGCGCGAGGCGTTCACGAGTAGGAAAAGGATAGCATTCTATGTGTGTGTGAGAAGGATAGCACGAGGCATGCGCGTGGATGATGATGCGAGATACGGCGTTCGTAAGACGGTGAGTATGCGCGAGGCATGCACGTGTGTGGGAGAAGGACAGCGCGAGGTGTTCGCGAGTAGGAAAAGGATAGCATTCTATGGGTGTGCGAGAAGGATAGCGCGAGATATGCGCGTGGATGATGATGCGGGATACGGCGTTCGTAAGGCGGTGAGTATGAGGGAGATAGCGCTAGGCATGCACGCGTGTAGGAGAAGGATAGCGTCCGCATTGGCGTGGGAAAAGGATACGTTCGCGGGAGAAAGAGAGATAATGCGAGGCATGCATGTGGGAAAAGGAAAGAAGAAGGTGCAGAAATAATCATTTTATTATATATATAATAATGTCTATTTTACAAAACGTGTGTATAATACAAATTGTGTGTGTGTCTGTATGTGTGTGTGTGTGAAATATAAAATATAAAATATAAAATATAAAAAATAATAAAAAATAATAAAAATAATAAAATAATAATAATAATAAATTAAATAATATAATAAGGATAATATAATAATATAATAAGGATAAAATATAATAATATAATAAGGATAAAATATAATAATATAATAGGGATAAAATAAAATAAAATATAATATAAGGATAAAATAAAAATAAAATATAAGGCGGCGCTCCATCTGAAACAGAAAAACATTATATTAATATAAATTTAATATTTTTTAAAATAGATACAATTAATTCTTTGAGTATTTCAATGTGGTTCTCACCCATAACATGGACATCTAAGCGTTTGTATGTTTTTGTGTAACGAATGTCTTAAACTTTCAAGTCGCGTGATTCGGCTAGCCAGCGATTGAATTCCATGCCCCTGTTGTAACATCTCGCGTCGGTACTGTTCTTCCAACCACTCGAGACATTTAAGGCATGTTCTTTCCCATAACTCGCATGCACACACCGAGTTCACCTGTATGAAATCCTCCCATAGAAATTGTTCTAATTCCGCAAAATGTTCGGAGTCCCCATATTTCCTATTTTAGTCTTTTCACAACATATGTTTTGTCCAGCTTATACAGTGCAAATTGGGCACATGTTGCAGGGCATTATCTGGTACAGCGGTTTTCCACATTCTCTGCAAAACGATCCCAGGATTAGTTCGTAAATTGCACTTTTATGCTGTCGCACAACACGAATATTCGAAAATAAGTCTAAAATACGCATAAAACAGCATGTGCAAATTTTTTCGTTGTATTCACTTTTATAATAAAAGTATATACAGCACATTTTTACCGCACCTAAACTATTTATTTCAACTCGGTTTAAAGTACGTTGATTTATGTCCGTACTAACACTGCTGCAATCACTATTGTAATCGGAATCCTCCGAAAGTATGTGGTCTTCGTCTGATGAATCGTCTGACAAATTCACAATTTCCATCAAGTTGTCTTCGAGAATGACATCCTCATCTTCAATAACAATAACTTCTTCATCAGCGCCTTCGAGAATAATATCCTCATCTTCAATAACAATAACTTCATCTATTTCCATTTTTATGCAGATTATCACAAAATCTTCCTCTACACCGAACACTTGCCACACAAAAAAATACAAGTACCCCACTGTATCTCTTTCAGTCGATATACGGACCGTAAGCTTTCAAATCGCATACTGAGTTTTTGACACCCTTCGTTCTTCATTATATATTTTTAATCTATCGCGTTATAGTATCGCGATGGTTCTATCTTGTTTATAATAATTCTAATGTTACGCACAATAGTGCGTGAGCGGCTCTTCCTGGAAAAAAAGATGAAGAGACCACCGCGATGGTTTTATTTTGTTTATAATAAATTATAGCAGCCGGACATCTACGCTAGCTTTATCATCTTTCTACGAAATTTAATAATGCCGCACGTGCAATAGTGCAGTGTGAGACAATATTTGTTTATAATGTTTATAAATTCTCGAGCAGCCGGACATCGGCATTCGCCCTTTGTAATACACCGCGCTGTTTATGCTCCCACGATAAGCTCCCCCGCCCGCGTGACGTCATTCCCCCGCGCCGCCAAAATCTCCCTCCGCCCGCGTGACGTCATGCCCCCTCGACCGCGCGGTTTCCCCTCGCCACGCATTCCCCTCGAAGGACCTGAGTTAGAACCGGCCTATTAACACTACTGTCGTACTGTTTTTTGACTTTAATTTTTTCTTCTTTAATATGCTCTTTTGCGAGCTGACTCGTTGCCGTTAATTTTTCTTTCAATTCTTGCGCGTAATCATCGTAATTGTATGTCGGTTTAGGCGGTCTCGTCAGTGACGTAGGCAGATCCGCTTGGTGCCCGTACACTAATTCGAAGGGTGTATACCCCGTAGCTGTATGTGGCGTCATGTTATACGTAAACATTGCGAACGGTATCCATTCGTCCCAGTCTGTCTGATCTTCGTTTATGTAGTGTCTTAAATATTCAGCTAATGTTCGATGCGATCGTTCTAACGCGCCATTACGTTCCGGATGATAGGCAGTTGTCTGTATTTTATTTATTTTTAGTAATTTACATGTATTTTTAAATATTTCGCTGAGGAAATTTGTGCCTTGATCCGTTAAAATTTTTTCCGGTATTCCGTGTTCAAGTACAATTTTTGTAACGAATTCTTTACTGACCGTGTTCGCTTCTTGGTTTGGAATCGGTATCGCTTTGCTGAATTTCGTTAAATTATCTTGGAATGTTAACAGATATTTATTTCCATTTGTTGTAACTGTTAGCGGTCCTACAATATCTAACGCGCATTTTTCGAACGGTTTAGTAGGCGTATCCGTAATTATTAGCGGTACTTTATTTTTTCGCGATAGTTTGTTTTTCTGGCACAATTCGCATTTTGCAATGTATTTTTCTACATCTTTCGTTATTCCTGGCCAATTGTAATTTAGGCGGATTCTTTTAACCGTTCGTTCAACTCCTTGATGTCCTCCTGTGGGTGCGTCATGATATTCATATAATATCTGTTTCTTGTCTTCCTCCGTGTATATTTTTTCTTCGTCGGAGTTTGTTTCCTCTTCTATTGCGAAGATTTCTCGTTCTTCCTCTTCTGTTTCTTGCGCTTCTCTTGTTACATTGCGGCTCAGTGCATCGGCGTTCGCGTTCGCTCGTCCGGCCTTATGGATGATTTCATAATCATATTCTTCTAGTTTTAATCTCCATCGGATTAATCTTGATCCGGGATCATTCACATTAAATAACCAGATTAATGGTTTGTGGTCGGTTACGATTTTAAATTTCGTACCGTATATGTATGGCCTAAAATGTTTTACAGCCCATACAATTGCTAGTAATTCCTTCTCTGTTGTATTGTAATTCTGCTCCGCTCGCGATAAAACTCTGCTGGCGTAAGCAATTGGTCGGTCATTACCTACTTTTCCTTGTGACAATACTGCTCCGATTGCATAGTCGAAAGCATCGGTGGTCACTATGAATTCTTGATTGAAATCCGGATACGTTAGCACTGGCGCAGTCATTAATTTTTCTTTTAATATTTCGAAAGCATTTTGCTGTTCCATTGTCCACTCGAATTTTTCCGTTTTCTTTGTTAATTTCGTTAGTGGCTTGGCTATTTTTGAAAAATCTTCTATGAATTTTCTATAGTATCCGGCTAGTCCTATGAAAGATTGTATATCTTTTACTTTCTTCGGCGTCGGAAATTCTTTTATCGCGGTTAGCTTTGACGGAT
Organism: Polyergus mexicanus; assembly: GCF_030449975.1. NCBI lineage: Eukaryota > Metazoa > Arthropoda > Insecta > Hymenoptera > Formicidae > Polyergus > Polyergus mexicanus. The sequence goes on along the minus strand of NW_027223337.1, from coordinate 3,776,647 downwards.
CCGGAGATATTCCATTATCTCCGAAATAATGTGACCTAGATAAATTACTTCTTTGCGCAAAAACTCGCATTTACCTAGTTGCAATTTTAGATTATTTTCTCGGAGTCTCTGTAGTACCTCCTTGAGTCTTCTATTGTGGTCCTCTAGGCTCGATCCGTATATGACAATGTCGTCTAAATAAACTAGACATTTAAGTCCTTGCATTCCTGTTAGAATTGAATTCATCAATCTCTGGAATGTTGCTGGCGCATTTTTCAATCCAAACGGCATTCTATTAAATTCATAGTGTCCGTAGGGCGTTGAAAAAGCTGTCTTTTGTTTATCTTGCTCAGCCATCGGTATCTGGTGGTATCCTGACGCTAAGTCTAGTGTAGTAAAATATTTAGCGTTTCCTAGCTGGTCCAGTATATCGGTGATATTGGGCAGTGGAAATGAATCGCCTATTGTTAAATCGTTTAGCTTCCGAAAATCTATTACTCGGAGCTTAGGTTTTCCGGATGCGTCGGCCTTTTTCGGTACCACCAATAAAGGTGCGTTCCATTGACTCGCGCTTGTTCGGATTATGCCGTTTTTCAGCATTTCTTGCACTTGTTTATTTACTTCCGTCTTGTGCTTCTCGGGAAGACGATATGGTCTCGTGTTCACCGGCGAGGTGTCGGCGCGCGTGTTTATCTCGTGCTCTACCGTCGCGGTGCACGTCAGTGGTTCTCCGTCCAACTGAAATGTATCGTAATATTCTTCGCATATCCGTAGGAATGCCTGTTTTTCTTCCGTATTTAAATGTTGCGTGCGTAGTAGTTGTCATATTTGTCCGTGTCTCGAGTTAGTATACTTAAAATTTTTTCTTGCTTGTATCGTGTGTATTTTGAATTCGATTTCGCGTTCTATGTCTTCGAGTGTGACGTTCGGCGTTTGTATCTCGACTTCCGTATCGGTTGTATTTATGATACTAACGGGACAAGTATAATCCTTCGGTTCTACTAAGCAGTTTCCAAGGTAGATTCCTGGAGCTGTTTCCTCTGCTCGTACTATTCCTATCCGATTTTGCTTTGTTATCGCTTTTACGATGGTTTCGCTGCGCGGTTTTAGAATTGTTTTGTTAAACGTATGGAATCTTAGCACGGCGTCTCCTATTTTTAATTGATTTTGATTATAATCACAGGATACCGAATGTTGTCGAAGGAAATCGATTCCTATTATTCCTTCATTTTCTATCGGAATGTCGTCTCTTACAACGTAAAATGCATGTTTTACCTTGTGATTGCCAATTTTAATAGTGGCGTACATTTTTCCTATGGTGTGTACTTTATGCCCGGTTATGCCTTTAAGCGCGATTTTACCTTCATGTATTAGTGTGTCATCTTTTAAATGTTTCAATTTTATTAATGAAATGGTCGATCCTGAATCGTACAACATCTGTATTTTTTCGTTTTTCACTTGTCGCATTGGTAATGTTATTAGCAATAAGTCCGTCTTTTTCTTTGCACGTGGCATATCTTTAATATGCGTAACGCGATACTCAGATGCAGGTCGCGGTTGTCTCTTTCTCGCTTCTTCCTGCTCGTCTTCGCTGCTGCTACTTGCGCTATCGGCGTTTCTGTTTTGTTGTCGCGGTTTCTTTCGATCGCGTATATTTTCGTCGCGCGTTTTTTGCTGATTTCCGACTTTTAGTTTATTTGTATTGTTTTTCGGTTTTCCTTTTAGACTCCAGCATTCGTCGCGGCTGTGTCCTGTTCGTTTGCAATGCGAGCAGTATTTACTTATCGCGTTTATTCGCGAGGGTTTTTCCGGCTTCGGGAGCGCGTATCGGCTGCTACGGCAATCGCGTCTGAAATGTCCCTTTTTTCCGCATTTAAAGCATTGCGGTGTTGGATTTCGACTATTTCGCGAGTAACTAAATTCGGTTTTATTTTTATTAGCAAAACCACTCGTTCTCGCTGTTCCCGGTCTGAGTTTTTCTTCGGCGCTCGCGCCCGTTATCGCTTCTTGGAGCGTCGTATATCGCTACGTGCGGACGAGCACTTGTAATTCGTCGTGTAACCCGATTTGGAAATTTATTAATACCTGCTCTTGGATTGTTTGTTGAATCGTGCGTTTTGAGGTTGCGGAATGCTGCTTTCCTTCGATCATCGAATCATATAATTTCATCGCTAGTAAATCAACACGTTGTCCGAAAGCGTGCGCAGTTTCATTCGGTTTTTGTTTTAAGGAATTGAACTCGATTTGTAAGTGCGTAGTACTTTGTTTAGACTGATAACAAATCTCGAGTTGTTGTTTTAATTCGGCGAACGTCTGAATATTTCGTGTCTCGAAATCCTGCATGGCTTTTCCTATCAGTTTTGTAAATAATATTGCTCGGATTAATGATTCTTCATCCGCGGGATGTATGTCTTGAACGGCGTACGTGCATGCATTTAAAAATTCTAATAACTTATGTCGCGATGTTCCATCAAATTCGGGAATCATTGCTCTTGCTTCCTTTAACGGTAAGTAATTCGGAGCGGTGCTTCGTCGACTTCTGATGTCGCGTGCGGTTCGTCCGTATGTTCCATTAAACGCGTCGTTACCGTCTTCTGAGCGGTTATATCCGTGACGTGGTAGTTCCATAATCGCGTCTTCTACTCGCGTTACTCGCCTGTTTAATGATTTTACTTCCGTGCGTATTTCGTTTAATATTTCGAGAAGGTGCGCGTCGCCTCTTTCTTCGCGGTTTCTCTCGTGGGGCGGTGTGTGATCCGCCTCCACTATATTTCGGTCCATTTGGTGAATAGATCGTCGCATTCTTTCTATTTCCTCGTCTACCGCGCTTTGTGGCGGGTTCGCGGGAGTGTTTTCTTGCGGATTTCGCGATTCGGCCATATTACTTTCTTGTTGGCTATAAATTTCTTCCAGATCGAATAGATCGCTCTCGTAGAAAGTTAATGAAAATTCGCGCCGTAGGGATACTCTACTTGGAGTTCTACTAATATACGGTCGCGTACGTCTAGTCTCGCGTTGAGTATCGTCAGTGGGGTCAGTCGTATTACGCGGGAGTAGGCTTTCGTCAAAATTGTTAAACGGAAATTCGCGTTCTGTGATTACGTTATCCGGTAACTCGGTTTCGCTTTCGCTCGAGTATTGTTTTTCTAAGTTCCTTCGCGTTTTATCAAAATTTTCTCGCGGTGTTAAACTTACGCTCATAGCTCGTCGGGCTGGTCCGCTTAATAACCACGATCGGTTCGCTATCGGTTTCGGTATATTACCTTCCGACATTCACGCAGTTATATTTGTAATAAACCGCTTTCGCGAGGCGGTCGTGGATAACTCGGTCGGGATCCGGGGCTCGTGAAAGGATATCGAGAGACGAACGATAGATGCGTTAGGTAAAATATAATTTATTGCGTGTAAGTATGTGTGTATACAGAGTGAGTGTGTGTATAACTGTTGTGTGTGTCGGTGTATGTGCGCTTGTATGTGAGTGAAATGATAAGCGAGCGAGTGCGTGTGCGAACGCGAGATATTTACAATGTGTTGAAAATATATGGGCGAGGCGAAGGATGACGTGCAGGTGACAAAACGCACTCGTGTATGCGTGAGTGTTGGACTTGTCTAGCGGTGTGGTCGTGCCGGTCGCGATGCATACGTATTACAATGCACGGGGTGTGTGTGTGTCGGAGCGCTCTTTCAGCGATTCGATACAATTATCGATTACGTGCGCGGATCTGGATTTCGGCAGAGGCCGCTAACTACCGGGCGGTAATTTCGGTCGGGTCGGTGGGCGGTCCTTAGACGTGTCGGTATCGATCCGACTGCGTCGATCGATGTCGCGGCCGGGTTAGATCCTCCCCCGTGAGCGGGACTTAGCGCGCCGTATTAATGGCGAGTCCGATCGCGGTAAGGGAATTACTGCGAGTTCGCGGATATCGCGGTATTGTTTCGTCGGGGATGGTTTTTCCCGTAGAATGCAGGAGTGCAACGGCCGACGGGAACACCCGTCAATGGCAGGGAACTCCCTACCACTGGATGATCGCCGTTGCACTTAGGTGGACGGATGCGTGCGAGGTGTCGGGAACTCCCGACGGAGGCTGAGTACGCCCAACCTCGTGTTCCTCGGTCGCAGAGATTTCAAAGGATCGCTCTTAGAGATGCCGCAAACTCTCGGCGGAGGCTGGGTACTCCCAACCCCGTTTTCTCTCTCTTTGAGCGTGTTTTCAGGATCGTTCTGGATTCCAGGCGTCGTACTGACTCTGGTGGTTGCGGAAGATCTGGTCCGGAGATGTAAAACGTGCCCTATTTATACCGCTTTTCCGGCGGGTGCGCGTGCGTAATATGCCTGATTGTTTTAAGGCCTATTATTTAACGGTGAACCGCCGCGCGCGACTCGAGTGGTTTCGGGAACGGTCGGTACGGTTACCCGACCGCGGCGACGGTTCCGGGTAAACACGCGTTGTAACGGCGGTTTACAAATCGGAACATTTGATAAATCTTTAAAAATGGGCGCTCGGCGCCTCCGCATTATGCCCGACCGGTGTTTGTCGGGCGGCGGACTTCCGGCGGATCGACGGCCGGGTAACGTTGGAGGGATGCATCGTTACATATTTATTAAATTTTTCGGACTTACAATAGTATAACGGCTCGCATGATCGCTCGCTGTGTCAGTAGGTTGCTGACGCTGCAGTCCTCCGCTCGGCGGCTGATACGGCTGACGTACGCTGACGATGTTCGTCGTACGGCGGTCGTTGTCCGGCGTCGGTGTGTTGTCTGTAGAGTTATCGTAGGTCGCGATGCTTGGCGGCTCACGTTTCTGCTACAGCTGTTGTGGCGATGCTCGTTCTGTTGTCCGTGCGGTGTCTTCCGTTGATTGTGGTTTCCGTCAACTTACGTTTTACGTGTGCTGGCGTGCCTGTCCTGTTTACACTCTGGATGCCTTGCAGGTCTTGGGGAAGGCTTAGCTGCTGCTTCCGTCCGTCAACTTCAATTGAATTGATTGTTGGCGTGCCCGCTTTTTAACACAACCGTGTCTTTTGCAGGTCTTGCTTAGTTCTGGCGATGCCCCGGCAGATCCCACCGCTGCCACCAAATTATGATGTGCCTCCGGAGAGGCACGGTAGTTGGGATCGTTTGCCGGAAGGAATTTAAGAATTTTTATTTGTTTAAAAATGACACTCTTACATTTAAATAAATATTTTAATATCTATTTTATTTGTGACTTGGCTTGATTACAATGTTCCCGCACTTTCGCTTGCGTCGCGTATCGCGATAACGGATATCTTGAAGTGCGCGTGTCTAGAGTCGAGTTTCGGTCTCGAGACTCGCCTCTCGCTTCTTCGTGTATATTTCTGCCGACTGCGTGGCTATTTAATATTATAATAATTATTGATACCCGTTTTGACACTCGCGGCTGTTAGAGATATTGCTCGCGTAAAGGAATAAAGATTGCCCGTTTGGTAGTTATTGTGACTACTATTAATTAATGATCAAGATTGTCCGCGTAATATTAATGGTAAAGACTGCCCGCCGTTCGTTAGCGGTGGGCCTTTTTATTAACTCCCTTTGGCTACCCGAGAGGGGGTCGTTTAGCGGCAAGGCTGTGTGTCGTGTCGCTTGATTTTGGCAATATCCGGATGCAAGCTAAGAAGTTCTAAGTAGGACTTCTTTGCTTGCACTTTCGCAATTTCTTTATTCCTTTTTATTTCGCCTTTAAGTAGGACTTCTACGTTGCATTTTCGCAATGTCCTTCTTCCGCTTGCCCTGATTTCCGCGTTTTCGCAATGAAACGATTGCACGGTCGCTCGGGCTTAGCGCGTGGCTCGCGTTGTCAGCGCTTTGTTCGGTCAACGCTCGTAACGTGATCTGTATTCGCATTACACGTTGAGCAATCATATAAAATAATATGTATTTAGAATAATATATTTAATAATTCGTGTATAGCTTGTTCGGGCTATAACACCTTCATCTTTTACAATCCCCGAAGAAGTAACAGAACCACCTTATCAAGAATATCTTACAAACCTCTTTGACACTTTAGAAACATCTCAACGATTAGCAAGACAGAATTTAATAAAGTCAAAAGAAAAAAGTAAAAAGCATTATGACAAAAGAATTAGCATTCAAAACTTTAGAGCCAATGATAAAGTCTATCTACTGAAGGAACCGACTATAGGAAAATTTGACGACCAGTATACGGGACCATACAGAATCATCGAAATGTTACCAATGAATAACGCAAGAATAGACTGTTATGCCTCGGGTGAGGCACGGTAATTTTCGGGATCGTTGCCGGATTTAGATTTAGGAATCTGGGATACGTCTGGCGGGTTACCCGAAATTCTGGACACTTTTTATATTCAATAAAACTTTTATTCACTACAAATGGTCTTAATTATAATTCGTCCTCGTGTCTATCATCTACTCGTGTCGCGTATCGCGTTATCTGACACTCGCGGACGCGTGTTTGGAGTCGGGTTTACGTCGCGAGACTCGCTTCTCGATCTTCACGATTTTCACTAAGTGTGACTACTCGCGACTATTAGCGTTACGGCCCGCGTAATATTAATTGATGGTAAAGACTGCCCGCCGCTCGTTAGCGATGGGTCTTTTTATTGTCTCCCCTTGGTTTCCCAGGAGGGGATCGTTTAGCGACAGGACCATGTGTCGTGTCGCTCGATTTTGCGGCAAGATCCGGATGCAAGCTAAGGAGTTCTAAGTAGGACTTCTTTGCTTGCATTTTCGCAATTTCCTTTCTGCTTTTCGGTAGGACTTCTACGTTGCATTTTCGCAACATCTTTATTCCGCGTGCCTTGGTTTCCGCGTTTTCGTAATGGGTGATTGCGCGGTCGCTCGGGCTTCGCGCGTGGCTCGCGTTGTCAGCGCTTCGTTCGGTCAACGTTCGTAACGTGATCTGTATTCGCGTTACACGTCGAGCAATATCTTATTGTATAAAATAATATCTCTCTAAAATAATATGTATCTAATAATTCGTATATAGCCTTCTCGGGCTATAACAAGACTTTTGCGGAAAATAACGCGTAGTCCATGTAAACAAGTTAAAGTTGTGCAAGGACATATATTATATAGATCCGGGTTGAAGGAAAGTGCAAAAGAAAGAAACTTTTGTAAGCGCAGCCTGGACCCCCGGATCCAGTAGTATTAGAAATCTTAGAATATTTTCGTTATAATCCTAATTATAAATGTACTCATAAACGCACACGCTTTACACATTTTTGTAACACAAAACAACACGAACAAGCCATATTATTCGCGCGTTTATACTTAAATATGATATTTCTATTTTAAGGTTTACCACGTCTCGATACTTCTACTTACCACTTTGCTCTCTGGCACATCGGCAATAATAGTATATGATTGTGGAGGAGCTTACTTGAATGTAACTACTGTGTCCCTACTACGATCAGGCGAATGCGATATCGACATTGAAACACCCGCAACCGTTAACACATATATACAACTACTGCAAATATCAAGCTACGCGCAAACACATGTAACTCAATGCAAGGTAGAAATTTTAAGAACGATATACCATTGTGGAATGCACTCTCACCTTTCGACTGTCACAATGGTTACACAAATTACTTACAAGAAACATCTCGCGCTAGATGCATCCAAATGCATAAAGAAGGCCTTTTGAAAGTAGGAACCGCGGAAATTATAGATGGTCTTAGGTCAAACCACACATACTATAAAAGTATCACGCTCGCAGGAAAAGTAAATGTAGACGGAACTTATAAAGGAATTCAATACTCGGACTACTACGGCACATGGGATGACGTAATAGTCCAAGCAACCATAAAAATCTCTCTCAAAGATTCGTACGTACCAGTCAAATTAAATGCAGGGAAAATAATGTTAAAATCAGGCACAGTTTGTGAACTAGCGGAAGAATCTTGTATAGACTCGGACGATGGGTATACATTTTGGGAAGGAGTACCGAATACTGCATGCGGATTTGAATCATACGATGTATTATACGAGTGGCCTTCACTTGGACACAGTACAATTGGACACGGTGCAAATGGACACGTTACAAATGGACACGAGATTGTGCACACGGTTCAATTGGACACAGTGCATTTGGACACAGTAATTTTGGATACAGTAGCTTTTGGACACATAAGAAAATACGCATCGTTTACTTGGACACCGCTCAATTGGACACTGTTCGTTTGGACACAGAAAGATGCGCACCGTTCATTTGGACACCGTTCGTTTGGACACCGTTATTTGCCCACCGTTCGTTTGGACACCGTTCATTTGCCCACTGTTCGTTTGGACACCGTTCATTTGCCCACCGTTCGTTTGGACACCGTTCATTTGCCCACCGTTCGTTTGGACACCGTTCGTTTGGACACCAAAATTTGATTTAAGTTATACGACGTAATCCACACCAAATTTTTGTTTTAAATAAGAAATAGGTTTGGGTTAGGTTATATCTTCCGGAAGTGGAGCCCCCCCGCAGGGGGGGCGGAACCCACTGTATCCATGCATGACATCCAAATATGCGAAAGGCTAAACAAAGTGCTAAAAGCAATGTAAAATTAATGACATCAGTATCAGAGATATATAAGTATGAATATATTTTATTTTGACAGATATTATAACCTTCAAATGTATCTCCTTTTCACGATTTCATATTTTACATAGATTTACCAGTATAAAGTGTTATAAGAATACTGATTATATTTTCCCAAAATGATTTTTATTTCTCTCCATCTGTTACATATTCAAACAAACAGTGCGCATGTTTCTGTGTACAAATGAACGGTATCCAAACGAACGGTGGGCAAATGAACGGTGTCCAAACGAACGGTGGGCAAATGAACGGTGTCCAAACGAACGGTGGGCAAATGAACGGTGTCCAAACGAACGGTGGGCAAATAACGGTGTCCAAATGAACGGTGCGCATCTTTCTGTGTCCAAACGAACGGTGTCCAAATGAACAGTGTCCAATTGAGCGGTGTCCAAGTAAACGATGCGTATTTTCTTATGTGTCCAAAAGCTACTATATCCAAAATTATTGTGTCCAAATGCACTGTGTCCAATTGAACTGTGTGCAAAATCTCGTGTCCATTTGTAACGTGTCCATTTGCACCGTGTCCAATTATACTGTGTCCAAGTGCACCACTCCCGTATTATACGAGGGCTCATCCACTAAGATCCAAGGTCTCCTAGATTCCCGAAACACAACAATCTTCGTTCTAGAATCACAGGATATTACATTTGCCTTAACACTTACACGCAAACATACCATCTGTGGTTATACTCTATATGGCACTGAGCACCCAAAGCTATTTATTTTCGAAACCCAGAAGGGTAACATTTTCAAAGCAAGATCCAAAATTGCGGTGACAAATTTGGATCTATTTACATACGCCAACTCAAAATTCGTATACGTCGAAAAATATATAAGAAATCAAATCACTTCATTATACAGAGACTTTATTACGCAAAAGTGTGAGCTAGAAAAACAGGTGATTGAAAACACCTTGTCTCTGGCAGCGATGCAACCGGACGAATTCGCCTACAGGATGATGAAGTCACCAGGCTACATGGCGGTGACGGCGGGCAAAAGCATCCATATAATTAAGTGCGTGCCTGTAGAAGTCACCCTACGCAAAACTAACACATGTCATACAGAATTACCCGTAACCATCAGAAACGCTTCCTTATTTATGACCCCGAAATCACATATATTAATTAAACGTGGTACATTGAGAAACTGTAACCCATTACTTCTCATCCTTTATAATATAGAAGGAACCTGGCTCCAATTTAACCCTACCCCATCAATGACAACCTCCCCACACGAAATCAAGCCTCTTACCAAATTATCCTGGAAATACTTAGCCCCTCAATCATTAGCCATCAGTGGCATTTATTCACAACAAGATCTAGATGAGCTAAGAGACCATATAATGTTTCCTGCGGAAAAAAGCACAGTCTTACATACCATCGCCCGAGGATTTAGAGGACAGACCATACAATCCGATACCGTCTCCCTCCAAGATTTATTAGATGAAAACGCATTGAACAAAATTTATAACAACACGTTAACGAAAATTTGGAACGGATTCACTACGTTCGGCGCAGCAACCGCTGGCGTATTCGGCATATTTATTATAATAAGAATTATAAAAATTGTATTCGATACATTAATTCACGGTTATGCGTTACACGCAGCCTACGGCTGTAGTTTACACTTACTCGGAGCAATCTGGAGCTCCTTTACACATTTATTATTATACCTAGCAAACAGACCACAACCACCGCCACAGCCGAATGTAATTCCCGAAAACCCACCTGAACACACTGCGATAAATACACAAAACGCAAATGCAGATATAACGCCTAATGTACCTGTCGAAAATAACGAACCACGAGCTATACCTATAGTCTATTCATTTAGGGACATACGTGCCAGATTGGACGAATAAATTTCATCCTAATTTCTTACTCCGAAATTTAAACTAAGGGGGATGGTGTGACGACTTAGCCGCACGTCAAAATTTTATTTAAATAACATATTTATTGTTAATACACCCATAGGAGGTGAAAGAAATAAAAATCCAGAGAAAATTATTCGTTCAAAGCAGAGATCTAACTTGTAAAATAATATTCATACTTGAGAGTCACCCCGTATGTAGCCAACGCTCGAGCGCGCCAGCGGGTGACGCAGAAATAACCATCATATATAGACCATAAGAATAATTAATAATTTATATTTGCATTGCACAGCTAGAGTACTCTGCGTTGATACCACTGCTT